>NC_066581.1:27414215-27676698 GCF_024323335.1 Lathyrus oleraceus | reverse complement strand
CGAGAGCCTCCTTTATTCACATATTTATAGAGCTGAGTTTTGCGTTTCTTCATGCCGTTCTGTTATCTGATGATTAGTCACCATTTTTTAGTAAGTTTTTCATTACTGATCTGACGCAAAACAAGACATTTGATACACTATGCAAGCATTTAAGGTACAATTTGAGTAGTTTTACTTCCGTTATTTATTTACGCATTTTCAATCTTTGTTATGTTTTACTTTGTTTATCTTGATTTTATGCGTGGGATAACTATGTTTTTTTTCTGACAGATCCAGGTAGAAGAACCGAAAAACTCAGAACACGATAGTGCGAGAGTCTGACACGCAAAAGGGCAGAAAATCCTGGTACAAGAGGCCTGACACGGCCACCCGTGTCACCTGACACGGGTCGTGTTAGGGCAAGGGAAGCAGAAGAAGAAAAATAGTAGCCTGACACGGCCACCCGTGTCAGCTGACACGACACCGGGTGGTCGACTGACCATTGTTAACCAACCGGTGAATGTGACAAATTTTCAACTGCATCCCAGCACAATCAATCAATTGGAAAGAAAACCTTTCACCGGAAAGGTTAATGAAGATGCCAACAAACACCTGCAGAGATTTCTGACCATGAGCACCACCTTGAAAATTGATGGTCACACTGATGAAGCAAAAAAATTAAGAATGTTCCCGTTCACTTTAGTTGAAGACGCGGAAGAATGGTTCTATTCTCTCCCTGCCGGTAGTATCACTTCCTGGGAGGAGATGGAAACTGCATTCTTAAATGAGTATTTTCCAGCATCAGTATTCCTGAGAAAAGGTATGAAATCTGAATTTCAAACAGAAGGATGATGAATTATTGGGAGACACCTACAAAAGATTCAAAAGGATCTTAGTCGCGTGTCCCACTCATAATATGGATCAGACAAAACAAATGCAGATGTTCGTTAATGGGCTGAAAATAAAGACAAAACAGTTGATTGATACAGCAGCCGGGGGCTCAACAAATTTCTCAACAGCCACTGGTATCAAGAGGATTATTGAAGCAATAGCTGCAAATGAGTATCTAGAGCTATATGACAGGTGTACCAGTAAACCAGATGGGGTGATTGATCTAAAATTAGAGACAAATAAAATCCGTCTGGAAGACACTATTGTTGCCGAAATAGACAAAAAGTTGAAAGCTATGAATACAGTTATTCAACAGATAGCGCAAGTTCAACCAGTTCAGGAGAGCACTTGTGAAATCTGTAATGGACCTCACCACACTGTCTATTGCTTTGCAACTCCCCAACAAATTGAAGAGATCAAATTATTGAAGCAGAATAATCCCTACTCTAACACTTACAACCCAGGGTGGAAGAATCATCCAAACTTCTCCTGGAAAGATCAGAGAGGAAATGTTCCGCAACAGGGTACAGGGCAATATCAGACTCAGTATCAGCAACAACAACAACAACAACAGGCACCTAAGAAGGCAGACTGGGAGATTGCCATTAAAAACCTGGCAGCTCAAAATAGGCAATTTGAAGAAGAGACTAAAAACAATCAGAAAAACACCACCGCCTCCCTAAAGAATCTTGAAGTCCAGCTAGGGCAGATAGCACAGCAACTGGCAAGTTCTCGAACACCAGGTTCCCTACCAAGTGAAACAGTTCAAAATCCGAGAGGTCAGGAGAATGTTAACACTGTCACGACGACAGAGAAAAAGGCTGCTAAAAAGAAAAAAATTATATCACCGAGCGAGCCGACTAAAGAAGAAACTACAAAAGGAACTAAACTGGTGATTAAGTTGCCCTACCCTCAGAGAATGATAAAGAAGGAACCTAGTGAGTCAGACTTTGAGAAATTCATGATAATGTTTAAAAGGATTGAGGGTCATATGGCCTTGTTTGAAGCACTTGAAAGGATGCCCATGTACAAGAAATTCGTGGAAGAGGTAATGGCTGAAAAGAAACCAACCACTGAAGAACAGGTATCCGGTAAGGAACAATATAATGCAAACTCACTAGAGCAGAACATTCCTAACAAACAAAAGGATCCAGGATCTGTCACAGTACCATGCATAATCAAAGAAAGAACCTTCAAAAAGGTACTAATAGATTTGGGAGCTAGTGTGGATCTGATGCCATTATCGATCTATCACAGGCTGGGTATTAAAAATATCAGTGATATAAATACCAATCTGAAGTTTACGGATCACTCAAGAAAAGATGCATATGGTATAGCTGAAGATGTGCTGGTAACAGTAGCGGACTTGAATTTTCCAGTCGATTTTGTAATCCTAGACATACCTGAAGACAATGAGCCACCCATCATTCTGAGTCGACCTTTCATGAAGACGGGTCGATGCAAGCTCGACATGGATGAGTGCACGTTAACTTTGAAAGTTCACAACAAGGAAATAACATTGAATGCTATTGAAGACCAGGAGTTGGAGGAAGATACAGAATCTCCGTATCAAGTAGGCTTAATCAGGACATTGAATACTATCAAAATCTCACCATTGTCAGTAGCCACCCTAAACGGAAAGATTCCTAACACCGAAAGGAAGGTTAAAAAGGAATTGTGGCACAAAGGAGTCCACACTGATAAAAGAGACAACGTCCGAGTTGTAGACAAGAGGTGCAACAAGGTTTCGAACCTGAAATACCCCCCATGATAAGGGAAATGAACCGTCGAGCCATGCGACGTTAAACGCATCGCTTCGTGGGAGGCAACCCACGCTTTTTATTTCTAAGCATTTGTGTGTGTCTGTAGGTATACAAGAGTCCCACAAGGAGGAGCCAGAAGAACCAATGGTTGACCTGACAAGAAAACCAAAAAACGGCCAAAAGGACAGCCTGACACGGGTCGTGTCAGAAGAGGGAAAATAGATGAAGGATTCTTGAAAACAGTGGCCTGACACGGCCACCCGTGTCATCTGACACGGGCCATGTCAGGAGCACTGAAAGAAATTTTGGTTGAGTTTTGGTAAAACAGTGGCCTGACACGGCCTGTGTCAGGATCACTGTAAATGAAGTTGGAGAAAATGGTAAAACAATAACCTGACATGGCCACCCGTGTCAGGCGTGCAAATTTTTTGAATTTTTTTTGAAAATTTTAAAATTTTGTGGGACCCACCCACTTAAACCACTCTTAACCACTCTTTTTTCCCTTATCACTCATCATTATCAGATTTTACCACAATTATCATCATTCTCTCTCTCATACTTTTTCATCTTCTTCTCTCACTCTCTCACAAACTCCATTAAAACTCACTCAGCTCACCACACAAAACCCTACGTGCAACCAAGTTCCACTCACCTATAGCCCAAACACCCATCACAAATATTTCTCACCTCGCCGTCCCGGTCGCAACCACGGTTTTAGATTTTTCTAACTCAAAAGTTCGGAATTTTGCTATTTTTGCAGGTCCAAAATATCCTCGAACAGAATCCTTACCAGAAAGCAACAACGTGCAGAGATGGCGAAGTCCCGGAAGCGCCCAAGCCGCAATCCTAATCCCCATAATATTGTGTTTGACAACCCGGAACAAGAGCGACGTTACCAAATTCACCAGAAGCGCAAGCTCACACCGACCCGGTATATGTGTGAGAAGACTCTGACCGCTCTAGGGCTGAAAATTGAGGTAGACCGAATGTTCCATGTTTTGGGCATGCTCGAGTTTATGAGTTTGGAGGCGTCGACTTACAAACGCATTACTCTCGAGTTCCTCAGCACCTTGGAGTTCCAGCTGGAAAAGCGATGGGTTAACACAACCAGGTATTATTTCGGCACCTTACGCTTCCGATTGTTTAACAATTATCACGAATTGTCTGTTGAGGAGTTAGCTGTCATACTCCGACTCCCGCTGAACGGACCCGGAGCGGTCCCAGACGGGTTTTCCCCTAAGGATTTCTAGATCGCCATAACTGGGAGGACGGATTACTCCTCCAAAGGTGCGAAAGCCTCGGGCATCCAGAATCCCTGTTTCAGGTACGCCCAAAAAGGTTTAGCCTACACATTGTTCGGTAGAGGCGACAACACTGGAGTAGCTACTCAGAGAGAGCTATTCTTCGTGTACTCGATGGCTCAAACCAAGACCATCAATGTAGTTGCCTTTGCAGCAGACTACCTGGGGAGAGTCGGCCGAGCGAACTCCGGAGGCATTTCCGTGGGAGGTATGATCACCCAAATTGCATTGCATTTCGGGTATCAGGCTGTTTTACTCGAGGACATGCCAATCGCAAGTAATACAAAAGTTGACATGTCTGCTCTGATTTCCCAAGGTATGATTGCGGTTGCCCCTACCTATTATTCCGTCCTCATTCATAAACGCTTTATCATCGCTCTGCCGGATCCGGACATAGTGGCTATTACTGATTGTACGAATTGGCTGTATGTGAGCGCCGATCCCGATGCGGATGAGGGCCACGACACTGACCATTTTTATGCAGGTGAGCAATTTGTAGATGATCAGGCAGAAGGAACGGCAATAGAAGAGGAAGATCCTCAAGCACCTCCTGAGCAGTTTGCCCCACAGCATCAGGAACCCACCCAACAGGCGGCGGGTTCCTCATCTTGGTCAACTGGCCAATGGAGCTGGGTACAGACCGAGATAGGTGACTTGAGGATTGAACAGCAAAGGCAAGGCATCGAGCAAAGGCAAGGCATCGAGCAAGCCCGTCAGGGCGCGATGTTGGATGAGATGAGCAGCATGATGCGACAGTTGATGTTGCATTTCCCGCACCTCCTTCCTCAGTAGGACCCTGTGAGTTCCCTCCTCCGCGCTTGTTCACGAACATTGTGGACAATGTTGAGTTCAAGTGTGGGGGAGATTTTATGTCTTTTATTTGTTATTTGTTTGTGTTATTTTTACTTTTTAATTGCATTTGTCTGTTGAATGTACATTATGCTGCAAGTGTGTGCGTCAAGTCTGTGTTGACAGGTTGGAAAAGTAATGATCACAATTGAGAGTGGATGAAAGATCACACCACTCACCATGGCTTGTTGTGAAGGATCTCCCCAGAAAGTGACACTGCTGAAAGTAAAGATCGGACGCAACGTATACAGCTTAACCGACACGAGTATTCTGCATACTCCGAAGTAAGAAAGCAATTGCACCAAATTAAGGAGCACTGTGGATCCTGTCAAAGCTGAACCAACCAAGTGAGTCTGAAAAGGCCAAACACATTAATCATCATGAGAGTCATTCAGGTTTGTCTTTATCACTCTAAATTTGCGTAGACTCTCTGGGACTGTCACTGCATGATACACACACTGAGGCACGTTGTTTGTAATTAACCCCGAGCCTTTCTAGCCATCCCACATTATTATATCCTTCGTTAACCCCCTTTGAGCCTATATACATTTTTGTTGTAAAACACCATGAATGTAACCATTGGCCAAAACACTTCCTCACCCTATTCAGAGTCATGAGAATACATTTCAACTGTGTGGAAAAACTAAGTTTGGGATACCCCAAAACCACTCAAAGCCCTAGAAAGTGCAAAAACAAAAGTAAAAGAAAAATTGATGAATCGAGAAAAAGAAAGAAAAATAAAAATCAAATAATCGATGATTCAAAAGAAAAAGCACGGAAAAGGGCAGTCGGTAAAAATTCAAGAAATAAGAAAAGAAAACCGAGGAAATAAAAGAAACAAACACAGTATGTAACATCGACTCTGAACCAAAAGCCCCTTGTTTTCCTTTTTAATCCATACCCTGGCCCAAGCCAAGCTACAACCCTAAAGACCTCAAAAGTGTGTGTGTTATGTGTAAGTGATGAGAAAAGAGAGATTATTCAAACTTGTGAGTGATATTGCATACTTTGAATTATGAGTGTAAACAGCTTACCCCGAGAGAATTGGTGAGAATGTGAAATAAGCTGACAGGTGAAATGGTGCTTTAAAGTGGAAGTATGAATGATGACTTACGAGGATGGGTAGGACTTGTGTCAGGAGAAACAGTAGGCTGACACGGCCACCCGTGTCAGCTGACACGGGCCGTGTCAGCCCAAGCCCAATATTTCCAATTTTCTCGGGCTTTTCATTCTTCGGGTTTTGTGGATACATCTTTGGACCTGTCCAACTGCTGCTGGGAACTTTCACTATAAAAAGAGGTCTTCTGCCAAAGGAAAAATCATCTGGGAATACAGCAAACAGCAGTATTATGAAGGAATCAAGTATTACAGAGATCAAGGCATTTGGAGAGCTGAAGAGATTCATGAGCGGGAGCGATTGAAGATCAAAGTCATCCAATTACTTGAAATGTGTAATTTTTATCTTGAATTTTTTTTAAACAATATGAGTAGCTAAATCCCCAAATGTTAGGGGGGTGTCCCTGATTTAGAATAGTAATGAATTTGAGTTTACATTTGCATTTATAATATTTTGTTTACGGCAACCTTTTGATGTGTTTACTGCTTTCTCTTTCGGACCAATTGAGATTGATCTATGGTTATCACTTAGGCTGGACCGTCAGTGATAAGGTTTCATCAGGTTACTCTGCAGTAGATATCACCTAGGACTAGGGATACCCTGTATGAACCAGAGCATTCTTGATATTATAGAGCTTAACTTCACCCTAATTGGCTATGAACATAGGAATTAGGGTAGATTGATTAAAGGTTTTCTCACCAAATGACTTGGGAGAAAATACCCTTGAGAACTGGTAGTAATTGATATTTGTTGATGCAATAGTAACTCAGAGTTGTTACAGGGATAAATCATACACATTCCTTGACATTGTTCCTTTTTCTCTATAAACCCTTATTTTCATATTTCTTTATTATTTTCTTTTACACTCAAAACCAAATTAATATTTTTTGTTTAATTGAATGATAATTTAAACTCAATACTAACGTGCAGTCCTTGAGATCGATATTCGGGGAATTTCCCCATTATTACTATAACAGGCAAACAAATACACTTGTTATTTTCCCGATCATCTGCGTTTGGAGCTTGTGGATTTTTGGCTTTTGCATCGTAGCGTTTTGATTTCGCACGCGTGTGCGTTTGGAGCTGTAGCTGGTAGCCTCGCGTTTCACTGCGTTTTAACGTACTATTGTTGCAACTTGGTTTTTCTGTCATGGCTTGTATGGGCTTTGATGGTTTGCAGGTTGTTGGAGCCGTTGCTTTGTGGCTTGGATTATCACATTTTGCTGCTGAGTCGAGCTTTGGTAGTAGCTTTTCGTTTATGCTTCCCGTTTTGGTTGTTTTCACTTGCAGCTTTATGCTTGAATTCTTTGTGTTTGGAAGAGCTTCTGAAGCTGGCTTTGTAGTAGCGTTGTTTCTTGCGCGGATGGAAGCTTTTCGCGTGCTGTAGCAACTGGTATTATTTTTCATCGTCGTTTGGCTTATGCAGCTACTTGGCAGCTTGTGTTTGAAATGTTATCCACGTTTGGTTACTGCACTGCACTACACTGTAATTCACGTTTGGTTAATGGATACTTTTAATTGGATATTGGACTAAAATTGGTTAAGTGGATTAAATGGAGATTTGGATTATAAAATGAAAAAAAAATGGATTTAAAAAATGGATTTGAAATATTGGATTTAAAAATATGGATATGTGATGAAATATGGATTTGGTTTTTGAAATTGGATTAAAATGGAATATGGATTAATTGAATTAAAATTGTAAACACTGAGTTTTTATTTCAAATGGATAAAAATGTTTAATACCAATAATGAGTAGTTAAATGGGCTTAAAGAAAAAACAATGGAATGGGCTCAATGCAAAAATGATCAAATTCCCCAAAATCAATTCGACTTTTCAATAATCAACTTGGACCGTCCAACTCAACTTGAATTTCCAAAATTAATTCGAAAAAGAAAGAAATGATTACCAAATTTATTTTCAAAGATCAACTCTAACCACGAAATCAACTTAAACTTCAAGAATTAATTTAAAGTTGAAATCAATACGATATTAGAATTAATCAGAACAATTATTGACATGATAACGAAATGATGACCGTATATGCAATGGATTGGTGAATCCAACTGAAGCGACTTGTAAATCGGATTGAACCATGCTTATCCAAATGAAATGTGTTAGTACCTTAAGATTGGCATTAATTTTGTAAAACAAATAAGGTAATCACCTCTGTTGTTTTAATATGTTGGGTTGAAGAAATTCAACATCTGGACCAACATGTCATGTAAGATGTCACGACATCGGGACTGTGACATCTCACATGTGTATCAAACTGAATCAGTTAATTCTGGCTTGGTTTGTGATTAATTAGGAGATCTGGTGAATATCCTATCTCCTATGTGAAGATCTTGAAGATTCAATCAAAAGATTTGGTGAATATTTGGTGAATATGCAGTTTCCAAATATGGAGATCTTTTAGGAAATAAAAGATTGAAGACCTTGATTGTAGCAGAAGATTTCTGCCAGCTCTATAACAACAAAGGAAAGATTTGCTGCGATTTCTGAAGGCCCAAATCCAGTTGGGTGGTTAGGTTATAAATAGGAGATTGTAACCTAGGTTTTGTAAGCCTCAAACAATGTAAAAATTAGGGGTATGTGTGAGGTAAACCTCCCAACCCGTGGGAAGGTTACCAAGTGTTTCTCAGTGCTTGAAAGCATGAGATTATTTGTAACTCAAAGCCTGTAGGCAAGAGTGGTTATGTTCTTGAACGAAGCTGTGAAGCAAGTTCAATTTGTTTAAACATTACATGGTACTTGTAATGATAGGAATGGAAACTGGAGGTTTCTATCTAGGAGTGCCTAGGTATAGATTGCATTGGTAGGGATTAAGTGAGGAGTTGTAAACGGGGGAGTTTAACTCTGAATTAATACTACTAATAGTGGATCTTCTTCCTGGCTTGGTATGCCCCCAGAGTAGGTAACGTTGTACCGAACTGGGTTAATAATTACTGGTGTTTTTACCTTCTGCACACTATATTTTGTTTGTTATACCTCAGTCTGTTTCTAGTCTGTTTATGAAGAGAATAACAGACTTGACACATAGCCTGCAGTCTGATTGCAAAACAGAATGTTATGATATTCATTATTGACTGATGTTACTGATAGACTGGTTGGTCTGTTACAGTTCATCCTTCTGTAATGTTGGAACAAATGATGTTCAAATCAATGTTGAGACATCATGCTGATAATTGGGCAGGATTAATAAACATAAGTGCCATGTTTGATCTCTACTGTGTCGTTATTCTAGATGGACAAAACTGGACGTTCTTCTGTCCATGGTGGTAGAGTAGCAGATGTAGTGACATCTGGGACTGTGTGCATATGAGTACTGGGCTTTAATTTTTCTAACTGTCTTGCTGTATAAGTAACAATGTTGGATCAGATGTCATGACTTCGTGTAGAACATCTGAACTCTGACTATACCAGAATTTCAAAATGAATGGATGAGGATGATATGAAAATGATTAGGGTTAGTGACCTATATGAGCATGTGAAGGGTAGGGCGAATTTTGGGGTATGACAGCTGCCCCTATTTAATCTTCTCGGACCTGAATGTATGGATAACAATGACTTCCAAATAATCAAGGTAGGAGAGGATTAAATACTAGAATAACAAGAAATTTCCCGCCATGAACAAATGGAAAGCTATGTGAAGATAGGTCACAAGGAGGTCTTCTTCACTAGGATATGTGGGTGAACAAACATGTCTTTGCACAGGGAAGCTGTTGGGAATAGGAATGTCATGTGGTAAATGAGTATATGAGCGGTTAGATATGCATGACGTATGCAGTATGATTGATTATTTTTTTCATTTTATATCTACTAACAAGTTTTTGTCTTTTAAGACATCGAGAAAGAATTTTCCGCTGGGGGATATCTCCTTGGTATTTGTTTCTTTGGAATTATGAAATGGTTCGCCAAGAAAATCCTTGGATTCAGGATGGCAGATGACCTTACTGGGACGACAGTACGCGAATTGGAAGGTAAATAGTTGGTCGTTAACTCTGAGGTTGGGGACAGAAGAAAAATCAACACTGATTACTGGGGATTAAAACATCCTCACCTTAATACTGCGATTGGGTAAAACTGGATATTCTCCACTCTACGATTGGAAACAAATCGTGATCAACATCGGTTCTGAGACTGGAGAAAGGGTGGGCGTCAACTCTGAGGTTGGGTATAATGATGGACATCGACTCTAAGGTTGGGACATAGGCAGGTGTCACTCGGAGGTCGGGTTTGCAGATATCAACTCTGAGGTTGGAGAATAGGAAACGATGCCGCAACTCGCAAATTGGGAAAAAGGGCAGCCATTCCGCTCTAAGGCCAGGGCAAAAAGGTTCATCAACTCCAAAGTTGAAAAAAGGTAGGCATTTAGCTCTGAGGCTGGAAGGGTATGACAATCGTCAACTCTAAGGTTGGAAAAAGGTAGTCGTTCAACTCTGCGGCTGAAAAGATAGTTTTTCAGCTCTGAGGCCGGGGACAGATAGACATTCAACTCTGAGGCTATGGGTAACACGGTACATCCACTCTAAAGTGGAAAAAAGGTAGATGCTCAACACTGAGGCTGAAAAAGGACGGTAATCGTCAACTCTAAAGTTGGAAAAAGTAGGGTCTAAGCTCTGAGGCTAGAAAGAGATACACCGACTCAGAAGTTGAAAAAATGTAACTGCTCAACTCCGAGGTCGGGAGCGAAAAATGGTAAACGTTAACTTCGAGTTTGGAAACAAGCAAATACTCAACTCTGAGATTGGGAGAATAAATGGTAAACAACAACTCTGACAACAACTCTGAGGCTGGAAAAGGAACAACAACTCTGAGGCCGGGATAAGGAACGACAACATACAACTCTAAGGTGGGGTAATACGATAAGTGACGATAACTCTGAGGTTGAAAAGGGGGCGACAACACTGAGGTTGGAAAAAGGCGACAACACTGAGGTTGGAAAGGGCGACAACACTGAGGTTGGAAAGAGGGATACAACACTGAGGTTGGAAAAAGGTGACAACACTGAGGTTGAAAAAGGGTGACATACTGAGGTTGAAAAAAAGGGGTGACAACACTGAGGCTGCAAAAAAGGCGACAACACTGAGGTTGGAAAAAGGGAGACAACACTGAGGTTGGAAAAGGGAGACAACACTGAGGCTGCAAAAGGGGCGACAACACTGCGGTTGGAAAAAGGGCGCCAACACTGCGGTTGGGATAAGGAGGGGGAGGGGGGGGAGGTGGGGTGTGGTGGGTTGGGGTGAAGGTGAACATACAACTTTGAGGTTGGTTAATAAGAAAAGTGACAACAACTCTGAGGCTGGAAAAAGGGCGACACACACAACTCTGAGGTTAGGCGCAAGAGAAAGGTAACATATAAGTCTGACAACAACTCTAAGGCTGGAAAAGGGACAACAACTTGAGGTCGGGGTAAGGACAGACAACATACAACTCTGAGGGTGGTTAATAAGCAAGAAACAACTCTGAGTTTTGGAATACGAGAAATAGACAATAACTTTGGGGTTGGAGTAGGAACCGCCATCAACTTTGAGGTCGGGTGTAAAAAGGACAGCAACTCTGAGGTTGGGTAAGGATAGTCTCTCAACTCTGGGGTTGGAGGTAACAACGTCGTAACATTTGAAATTGAAAAAAATATGATTATCTACAACTCTGCGGTTGGAGAAAAGGGATGTCAATACCAACGGGTATTGAAAAAGGTGATAGACACTGATGAGCGAAGGGATATCAATACCGACGGGTATTAAAAAAAAGTGATAGACACTGATGATTGTTTAGCTGGTCTTTCAAATTTGAGAGATATGGGTTTTTCCAATGAGAATTGGACTTTGCAAGATGTTTTCCAAACAGGTCTGAGCTTTGGCAGGCTATGTCAATTGGGTACTTTACTGTAGGTACGAAAACCTCAGGGGGTCCCACAGGCACAACGGCGGGGATGAAGTTTTCGAAATATGGCTACCCTTCCTGGGACTCACCAAACCTACATTGGGTATTTCAAAACAAATCAAAAGGCAAAGTCTTGACAGAGACCTCCCTTCTCGCGCGAAAGGCAACAAAGGGGAGACATGATTTCGCGCACCAAGCAACGAAATAAACTAACGAAAGGAGAGTTATCTCAATGAAATCATCTCCATGAAGGAGGCAACAGGCTTACGATAGGTAAATGAAGAAGGAATGACTTTGAAAAATCCCGCCGGGTTCCCACTAGGAGCTTTTACAAGGGTCAAAAAGGTCATTTATTTTCTATTTTGTAATGCCAACGGGGTGGATTATGGAAAGATGCCAACAAAAATGGACTGTTGAATAATGCCACGAGAGTTTTGGGCTTGATTCTTCCTTGTTAGAGAGATTTGTGCTATGCTGGATGATATGTATGAATGAAATGATATGAATTATGCATGACAGATTGATGCAATGATATGAGGATCTACGGACGCCCCAATCTTGGGTACGATGCAATGAATGCTGAGAAAGTTGCTTGGGTTGCAAGGCTTTTGATTTATGGAGAGTGGGTTGCATCTTGCATGACTTCCCGACATATGACTTCTGCGGTTACTGGAGGATGGATCTAACGTAGACCTTTGGATGCCCCAGGCTGGATCCAGAAATTCTTTCCCAGGCAAGGAGGGAACCTTCCTCTCTTGGATCGTCTTGCCCCATATCGATGGGTATCCCCCCGGATTTCCCCAATCACCAATTATGAAGCACCTTCGTCGTGGGTTATATCAATCGGACCTGCCCTAGTGTCTTGGAACTGCATTTCTCTGATTAACCATTTCAAGGAGATTGACTTCTTGTGCTATTGGGGTGGCCTACCCCAGTATGAGCCTTGAAGTAACTTTGCCTCTGGTTGGCTGATCTTGTAGAGATTTCTCGACGTTACTGCCTCTGATCGACAAGATCTTGAAGCAGTTCGTCTTTCTGCTCTCAACAAAGTCTTCAAACATTCTGACTGATGTGATAAAAAGAAGTTATTTTCCCCTACTCAATGGAGGTCTCAGGCGTTCTTCACTATTGAGATCATCAAGTTCCTCGATTCACATTCATTGTGGCAGATCCCTTGATGTCAGATGCTTACTCACGAGTAAGACAAGTTCATTTTTGGAAATGATAATGCAATGTCATTTTTATGCAGTTTTGAAATCCAAGCATGTTCACTGGAATAATGACATATAATGAATGCATCACTGATAATGAATATCAATATCAACATAAATGAGCAAATTGTTGAGGAGTCGGTTTTAACACGATCTTTCTGACTATAGTACGCCTTCGAAATAAACCTTTGCTTTAATTAGGTCTTTTGAAGGTTGTAACGTGGTCTAGTTCACGATTTGAGAAAGAAAGGATATAAGGCTCGAACCTATCCTAACCCATCCACTCTTCGTGATGTTCTCCAGTCCTACGTTCAGCTAGTTCGATACAAGCGCTCTTCTTCCAAAAGGATTTGGGAGTGAAAGTTCATGAACCCACGAGGTTTTCGGTGTGGCAGTCACCCTTCTTTTGTTTGGCTTGTAGCCACGATTTTGTTCTTGATGAGGATTCTCTTTTGATTCCTATTTTGCATATTTATCTTTTTATTCCCTATTTTTGCTGGATTGGTTCAGATTCACAATCCACTTGGATGCCCTAATTTTTGCCTAAGTCACTCGTTTTCGACTCAGCGGGCTTTCTTTCTTTCTTTTTGTTTTGTTTTCTTTCTCCGTTTCTTTTGTTGCAAACCCTTGTCCGTTTCTTTTTGTTGAAACAAATCGTGTGACACTTGTCCGTTTGATTTGGAAGTTGGACTACCTCGTGCCTCTGTGGTGAGAGACAACCATTTGGAATTTGATGTTTCCAACCTCTTGTGAGGGATAAATATGGTTGATCCTTAGATAGGACACTCCTCTTTTGAAGTTTGAACGCCTGGGCAACCTAACTGATGACTACCCTGCCCTGGTTTAAGATTAAGGGTTTTATATTTTTATAAAGAAACTCCTACTTCTTGGCTCGAAGGGGTTGACTAGGGATTATCTTCCTTATATCTCTGGTGTTTGGGATTTGAAACAATGCCTTACATCATCAAAAGGTTTTATTCAAAAGCGTACGAGCAGTGATTCGTTTCGTGTTTTTATTTCATCCTCCTCCTCCAAGAGTTAGATATTGACAAAATAAAGTATGAGTAGCCACAAATGGATTTATTCAAAACATGCATATTCATTTCAATGTCATTATTATTAAAAAACAAACGAGTTTATTACAAATGAATGTTACAAATGACAATCAAGAAAATCACACATGAACGTGATTGAGCCAAACTAATGACTATGGGCATAATTGGCCTTATTCAGATCCTCAAACTGGAATTATTAGGCTGGCAACAGATAACATGACCATCTTCAAGGAGACCCTTCTCATAGGCGCAACTCTTCAAACCTACCCTAGCTTCCGTTTGTACTGATCATAGCATTGCAAATGTGCCCTCTTGTGGAGGCATGAGAGTGTTCACTATGTTCAGGCCTTGCGGCGTGAACATAATAGCCCTTGAATCAATCAAGTCTTGTATCTTGTACTTAAGGCTCCTATAATCTTTGATTGAGTGTCCAGGTGTCCCAAAATGGTACTCGCACCTAGCATCCACATCATAATCTGGAGGAAGAGGTGTTGGAGGGGCCTTAGCTTCCCTCAGCTACACCAATGAGCTATTAAGAAACATGGGTAGGATTCGACCATACGACATGGGCACTGGATCAAACTGCTTTGGAGGCCTTCTTGGTCCCTGTCTTCTTTGTTCAGCAAAGTTCCGCTGCTGATTTGGATACTGGTTTGGCGTTGGGTTCCCCTGCCTTAGTCAGAGAACAAGAAAAGGCCACTGATATGGAGCCCTTGGAGGTTCTGAATATGGATGAAATCCACGAGGCTTCTCCTTGGAGAGGGGGTTAGGCATGTTCACCGGGTGACCACTGCTGGTACAACAATTGGCACGAGATTGCCTTCCTTCCTCAGCATGACTGCATGATCTCCATGATCAGGCTCATCTGAGTCTTCAGCTAGTTGATTTTAACCTTCATTGCCTCTTGATTTCTTTGTAGTTCTTCCACGGTAATCTGCGACATGCCTCTAGTTCAAGACAGATGTCGGGCAATCAACTTGGGTGGTAGTGGTTTGTCTGACAAAAGGCAAAATGATGGTGAGATTGGTTTCATGAAATGCAAGATGTTATGTGAATGATGCATGAGTATTATATTTGAATATTTTTTATGATGCATGAATGCATGGATATACGGTTCATAGCATGGTTCTCACGAGTCGAACACATAAATTGGCATGATATCACAGATTCGAGATAAGGATGGAAGACAACTATGATTGCTTTCCATAATGGGGATCTCATGGTCGTAGTTTAGGGTTAGATAGGGACCCAAAGTCATCGATTCATTTGGCTGTTTGCCGCTTACGGCAAAAGCTTACCGGTTTAACTCCCTTAAATGAGCCTCTTCTGGGTGAGATCTTCGTACCGAACCACGCGAGAAAAGCTTCTCAGGGACCCGCACTACGCGACATCGACATCGGGTTCTAGACAAGGGTCTCAAAGTCATGGACCTCTTTGACTGTTTGCCACTTACGGAAAAAGCTTGCGGTCGTCAACTCCATCAAGAAGATCTACTTTGAGTGAGATCTTCGTACCAACCCTCGCGAGAAAAGTTTCTCGGGGACCCTTACTACGTGACCATCAATCTTAATTTAAAGAAGGTTCAATGTTCTATGAAGGTCCTTAGAGTCATGGATCCTAATGAAAACATTGATCACTTACGTCAAAAGTTTGACGGTCGTCAACGTCTCCAAAAGAATATACTCTAAGCGAGGTTCTCGTATCGAACCTTACGAGAAAAGATTCGCAGTGGCCATACTACTCAACCTCTCCTATCTCAAGTTTTCACTCTAGACTCGGGTAGAGAGTCTTCCCCACAAGTTTCTTGCAATCGAAATACTATCCATCACTACCATTGAATCGTGGAACCGCATAATAGATTACAAAATTTAAAGCAAAAGGCAATAAATAAGGCAAGCAATATCAAAAGGATAAGCACCCATACACACGAGAATCAACCTAGATTAGGCTTGACTTGCTTAGGGAGGAGTCCCCAACAGAGTCGCCAACTATCACTACGCAAAAAATACAGAGTCTCCATCGGTTTTATTTATTCCAAAGGAAAGGGAAAATATCGATAAAACCCCAAAGTATGGTCATCGCAACCACGAACAAGTTCGGAAGTCGGTTATGCAAGGGGAAGGTATTAGCACCCCTCACATCCATGGTACTCCATGGGAACCATCTAGGATGTTTGCGCTTAAATGTGTGTTGTTTATCGAATGCTTGCTTGCCAAAGGTTTGTGAGTGAAGGTAGATTTTAAATTAGTGTGCTCGCCAAGGAATGGATCCTTGTGCCTACATATGCCCACTTGTTGAAGTGAAAAATCAGAGCCTTCGTAGTTCGTGGTTTAAAATGTTTGGTTTGTTTGTTGATTTTGTTACCTTGAAGAGGGGTTTTCGATTGTGTCGCCCTGAGGCTCAAACAAAGGTTGAATGCATTGAGTTGTTTTTAGGTTTTTTGAAGAAAGTGTTATTGATTTCGGATTGCACTAAAGACTATGGATAAAGGTGAATACCTCAAACTACCAAGCCAAACATCTTGTGTTCGAAGCATTCAGAATGAGTGTAGGAAAGCTCCAGTCTCATCCCTTCTTTATCGCTTAAGGCTCGTAACGTATGATCCTAATCGCCTTTATTGTGTTTTTGAATTTGATTTGGAAGAGACCGTTTGACGTTGGATCAAGGTTTGTTTATTGATTTTAATTTGAGAAAGAGACCGCTTGACGTTAGATCAAGGGTTTGATTATTGGTTGCGAAATGGTGTGCGTTCCTAATGCCTAAGGAGTAGCTAATCAAGCAATAAAGAAAGCAAGTAAAAGGATACATCGGAAAGGGGAGGGGGATACATGTAAAGTACAAGGGAATGCAGGAAATAAAAGGTCTCATTGTCAGGTAGCCCAAGAGAAAGTCATGTGTGTGCAAATGTGTCCTAACTAGAAACCGCATAAAAGATTACAAGTCTAGAATCTTGAATGCTCCATCCATGTTCGGGTTGAATATTTGTCCAAGGCCTTTTGCAAGGGTATAATGAGTCTCTAATTCCATTGTCCAAAGTTCTCTCCATGCTCGGGAATTATCTTGCTTTTGCATTTTTTAAGTCTTTGCCATTTTATGTTCATTTTCAAGGTGAAAGTCAAGAATATTAATGATGAATGTACAACATGATATAAGATGGAAATAAAGTGAATAAAATGACAAGAAATAAATGTTAGAAGTTTGGGTTAGATGCCAAGTGTTATTGTTAGAGATCAAGATAGAATAATATGAAGAAAAAAATATATATATCAAAATTAAGTTCTAAAACAATTATGAAATCAATCCTAAAAGGCTAACAAAATATCTCTAAAAATTAATCAAAACAAAAATCTAGAATATTATCAAAATTGAATTCTAAAGTATACCAAAATTAATATCTAAAATTATTATCTAAAACAAAATTAACAATTATCTAAAACAAGATTATCCATTAAATTTCTAAAACAAGATCCAATTAATCCTAAACCTCTAAACAATTAATCCAATTCAGCATGGGCCTAGACTAGTCAGGCCCACGCAGGGAGGGGTATAGAAGGCCATGGAGGGGTGTGAAGCCATAAAACACTGAGTGGGCCTTAATTGGGATTAGGCCCAATCCAGATGGATATCCAACGAGGGAACGCAAGGTTCCCCTCATCTTCTTCCCTTCGCTCGCAAGTCGCAACCAACGGCAGCTCAATGCCAAACGCCGATCCCGGCCATGCCGGCGACGCAACACGGCGGTCCCTACGCCGTCCGCCGTTCCGACCTCCCTTCACCAAAACGAGATAACCTGATCTTACCACTTAGAAATGTCTAACAAGATCCTTCGACGCGGTAAATCTATTATGAACGAAAACAGAAACGGATTCGTGTCGCTCTCACGAATCAGATCGAATATTCGAAGCGGAATGAACTCGGTGACGACTCACACCACAACACCAGAATTAATCATCGTAATGGGGAGAAACAACCTACCGGCGGATGCGACGGGAACGACGGAGACCGACTGAGAAAATTGGTACGCTTTCACTCCTCCGTTTTCCTTCGTCTTCTCTTCCTTCTATCCGTTTCTGACGCTAGAGACGATTTTGCTTCAATCAACGAAGGCTTGTTTAGTTGCTCCAGCTGACGCACCGTGATTCAATTTGTAGGAATTATGGTGGATTGGTTATGGTAACGCAGGATTGGTACATCGTGCTGGAGACGGCGATGCGGAAACGAGGAGTTCTTGGAAGGATTTACGGAGGAATTATGCAGGTGGTGGAGATTGTCGTGCGGGAATAAGAGAAAGGGAAGAAGAAGTTTTTGGAAGATTTGAGAAGTTGTTCGAGTTTGTTACGATGGCGGAAGAGGATAATGGAAAAGTGAGGAAGAAGAATTTCGAAAAAATGAATTGATGGCGAGAGAGGACTCGGGAGCCTCCTTTGTTCACATATTTATAGAGCTGAGTTTTGTGTTTCTTCATGTCATTCCTGTTATCTGCATTTTGAGCTTGTGGATTTTTGGCTTTTGCATTGTAGCATTTTGATTTCGCACGCGTGTGCGTTTGGAGCTGTAGTTGGTAGCCTCACGTTTCACTGCGTTTTAACGTACTGTTGTTGCAGCTTGGTTTTTCTGTCATGGCTTGTATGGGCTTTGGTGGTTTGCAGGTTGTTGGAGCCGTTGCTTTGTGGCTTAGATTATCACATTTTGCTGCTGAGTCGAGCTTTGGTAGCAGCTTTTCGTTTATGCTTCCTGTTTTGGTTGTTTTCACTTGCAGCTTTATGCTTGAATTCTTTGCGTTTGGAAGAGCTTTTGAAGTTGGCTTTGTAGTAGCATTGTTTCTTGCGCGGATGGAAGCTTTTCGCATGCTGTAGCAGCTGGTATTGTTTTTCATTGCCGTTTGGCTTATGCAGCTACTTGGCAGCTTGTGTTTGAAATGTTATCCACGTTTGATTACTGCAATGCACTGCATTGTAATTCATGTTGTACTTATTTTAATAATTGGAACATGGATAATGGGAATGAATACTTGGTTAATGGATACTTTTAATTGGATATTGGACTAAAATTGGTTAAGTGGATTAAATGGAGATTTGGATTTTTGAAATTGGATTTAAAAAATGGGTATGGGTAAAAAATGAAAAAATTGGATTTAAAATATTGGATTTAAAAATATGGATATATGATGAAATATGGATTTGGTTTTTGAAATTGTATTAAAATGGAATATGGATTAATTGAATTAAAATTGTAAACAATGGGTTTTTATTTCAAATGGATAAAAATGTTTAATATAAAAAGAGTAGTTAAATGGGTTGAAAGAAAAAACAATGGAATGAGCTCAATGCAAAAATGATCAAATTCCTCAAAATCAATTCGACTTTTCAATAATCAATTTGGACCGTCCAACTCAACTTGAATTTCCAAAATTAATTCAAAAAAGAACGAAATGATTTCTAAAACCAAATTTATTTTCAAAGATCAACTCTAACCACAAAATTAACTTAAACTTCAAGAATTAATTTGAAATTAAAATCAATACGATATTAGAATTAATCAGAACAATTATTGACATGATAACAAATGATGACTCTATATGCAATGGATTGGTGAATCTAACTGACGTGACTTGTAAATTAGATTGAACCATGCTTATCCAAATGAAATGAATGGATGAGGATGATATGCAAATGATTAGGGTTAGTGACCTATATGAGCATGTGAAGGATATGACGAATTTTGGGGTATGACAAAAAGTATGGAATATCTTTTGAAGTTAATGGTGAACAAAAAATAATCGCAAATGTGAAAGATGGTGTTGGTGAATATGTTTTGAAGTTGCGGGTGAATATGTTTTGTTGTTGTTGTTGGATAGTTTATTCTAAGTAATGATTGTGATGTATTTTGTAATGAAATGATATTGTTGTTTAAGTTATTATTAGGTATTAGCTATATTTTATTGAATGTTGGAAAATATGAAGATGATGCATTTAATGTAAAAGGTATTATGAATAATATTCTATGTTTAAGCAATGCCGTATGGAGTAATCAAAAATATGTTATATTCTATTACTTGTATTTTGTTGGTGGAAATTTGGTTTTAGTTCATGTATGTGATGTTTTATGTAATGAGTTTGTACTGATGTTTAAGTTTCTATTAGGTAGCATATAATGACAAAAGTATGTTGATGAATGTATTTCTTTAAGCAATGCAATATGTAGTACTATTATTTATGAATTGACAATACAATCTTGATCTTCAATTGGTAGGCTACCTTCATAATTGTAAAGACATTATAATTGAAAATTTAGATGGTGGTCAGAATTGAGATTGATAATGTAGACGAATGCATACAAGTTAATTTGGCACCTGGTTAGATTGTCCAATGAGAGACTAAAAGGTATGGTCTAAAGAAAGACACTTTGCAAAAAAGTGTTGTATAAAAATACTTTGCTCAAGTAAATGAAATCGAAGAAATATTTTTGTTTGTACGGCAAGTTAAACATGTTTTGAGATAAGGAAATGTCACAGAGTGCTGAGTTATGGACCTAGTAGTAATAAGTATAATATAATTATTAAATAGGGCAACCAATGTTTATAAAACTGAAAGTTGTAAAATTTATTTTATAATAATGATAGTAATATATTACTATAAGATCATCGTAAAACATATAACTGAATTTGAAAATAAAATAGTAACATTTCATTAATATTGAGATATATATTGGATATTAACATAGAAAACATAATGGTGTTAATAAAAAAATAACAAAAAAAATAACCAAGCACACGTAATGGTTTTCATGGTCAACAACAATTTACATATACGACATGTGTAATAAATATAAGTTGTAGCTTCCAAAAAAAATGCAACACTTAGACAGGAGCATTTGTCATGTTTGTTGATGTATGTAATGCTCTAAAATTTGTACCAAAATTATAAAAGTATCAGTTATAGTTTGTATTGGAAATTATTTGTGACAGAACATAAATAGTATACTATATATATATATATATATATATATATATATATATATATATATATATATATATATATATATATATATATATATATATTGGTAATATGCTCATCACAAATTTATAAGCTAAAAAATGGAAGTTATACACACAATTATATATGTTGTGGAAAACCTCTTTGTAGATAATGTTTGTTGTAGAAGTTTTGTTATTGTTTTCTTAATCATGTATCAAGATCTTTATTCCGTTTTGCTGGTAACCCAGGTAAGTGAAACATATACCTTTCCATAGTAAAAACATTCCTAGGTATATAAAGTTCGACCTAATACAATGGTTGTCCTTGTGATTTGTTAATGGTCATCACATAGGATAAAATAATTGGAAATTAACGTCGACTGAGTTTAAATGGCCAAGGGGATTGAGAAGAGGACATATCCATTCTAGGAATATAAATGACTTTTCCATGTCCTTTTCCACCCATAATTTCATCTTCAAGTACATGTGTTGCCATTTTGGTTACAATGAGCCTTGTCCCATTACACAAACCTTTAAATTGATCGATATTTCTCATTAGCATAATGGGTGTTCCTACCTTTAATTTGATGTGATTGTTAGGAAACTCAGAAGTTTTAAATGAGATGAGAAATTCAGGACTAAGAACGTCAAGCATGTTTTTGTCATGAATTTCTGATCTATCAACAAAATTTGAGCAATAGTAATCCTTTATGTCACCTATAGAAAGAGTTTGAACTTAATAGTAAAAAGAAACAACCATGAATAAGAAAACTAAACTCATATAGGCTAAGATTAGCATACCTGGAATCAAGGAAAGCACATGATCATTAATTTGTTCAACCATTTCTATTATTGATGCTCAAATTGCCCGACTTTTGAGGTAGTCGTAAGATTGATAGTTACTGATGAACTTAGGATAAGTATTATTCACAATGGAAACAATTGGGTCATCAAACTTTGTAATCAAGATCTCATGGGGAATGTCCATTTCCGCATAACCATCATTTGGTTTTGAAACTCTACCTTCACCAATTTTGAACAGCCAATTGGAAAATTCAGCAATTTCCATTTTTCCTTGTTCAACAGGACCACAAGTAAGACGCATATTCTTGGTTAAAGTTAATACTTGTACATAATTACATATATATGATGCATTAATGGTAGTGCGTGAAATATCAGATCGACTCCCCCTAGGCACAACAGAAAAAATCTGTCTAAAATCACCACCAAATAGGACAACCTTTCCACCAAAAACTTCATCCAAATTATTATAGATACTCATAACATCTCTTAAAGTTGTGTTAAGTGCTTCAAAATAATATTTATGCATCATTGGTGCCTCATCCCAAATAATCAACTTTGTTTTTCGAAGGAGTTCTGCAACGTCATCGTCATAATTAAACCTGCAAGTTGAATTATCCAAAGTTGGTACCGATATTTTGAACTTAGAATGTATGGTTCTACCCCCAGATAATAATAGATATGTTATTCCACTTTCTGAAACAGTTAAACAAATATCTTGTTTATACCTTAAAGAACTTGAAAGTGTTCTCCACATGTATTTTTTACCGGTACCCCTATAACCATGTAGGAAGAAAACACCTCATTTTTTACTATTAATAGTGGACATGATTTTCTCATAGATTTTGGCCTACTCATCTTAAATATATAACACCAAAAACTACACCTTCATACTTGGAACATATATGTATATTAGAAGTTTCAATGAAAATAAATAATTGAACCATAAATGGCATGTTAGAGGTCTGAACATATTACGAAATCCAGTATTCATGGATTGCACGTCGTAACTTCTTTCTTCAAAAATGAGTCGATATTTCCTAATTGTTTAAGAACATATCCACTTGGATATGAACTTGGTTTGAAATCTTTAAGACATCTGCAATTTTCTTGAAGTAGTGTTTCAATTGCAACCAATGTTAAATTCTGTAATTTTGATTGACTCAAAATCAAGTGTGCAAGAAATGAGGAAGCAACGTGTTGAGGAAATAATGAATTAAGTATTTCATAATTATTAAATGAAAGTGATATAACACTATCACAAAAGAAAGAGTCAGCATCTTTGTGCGAAACTTGTTAAAAGAGTCGTAAATAGAATGGATAAAATAACAACAAAATTGTTATGATTGAAATTCTAGACCTGAATTGTTTGTCAGTTGTCTTTGTGCTTGCAACAACCCATCTAACAACAATACCCAGGACTCATTCCAAACATAAACATGTCGGTTCAAATTTCCTGATAGAAGGATAACCACAAAAAGCTTTCTAAGGAAATGTCTTGAACCCCATTGACTCGCTTCTTTAATATCCCTAGTGTATTTCCTATCATCTTCAAGGAAACCCATTGCAAAACAGGCTTGCCTAAAAGAATCATATTGAGTTTCTCCAATCTTCCTAATTTCCTCATAATTTATAGGTCCATTAACAACAGTCAACATCAAGTGGAGGTAAAAAAGTTCTCCAGTCGAAGGTGGCACCCATATCAAATGGCCAATGGTAAAGCCTCTTTTTCGCGGCTTCCATGTTCCTTTTCTCTTTTTGTAAACAAACTTGGTGACAAATTGATTGTATCTTAATTTTTTGGCCTCTTCATATTTCCCATTTGCAACTAACCAAGAAGTGAACATGGATTCAGTAACACTTGGTTTTTCTAAAACACTTTCCATTCGGTCGAAATCTGAGTAGTACACAACTTTCTCACCATTAAGATGGAAAAACATACGTTTGACAACTGGCTTCCTTCCATGAATGTTGTAAGAAAAAATTCTCCAACATGCTTCCCTTGGAAAAACATATCTACAATCTAGATATTGTTTGATCTCATCAACATGGTCAGTATCATGTGATGATGCTCCTTTAGAACTAACCATGCTTACAATTATTCTATCACACACTTTGTGAATGTACTTGAAAAGATACTTGATTAAAGTACTTTGGTTGCACCATTCCATATTTATATGAGCTTTTTTTTAATATCATTCTTGTATTATATGGCACGACATGTTGATTGTCCAATGGGATACCATTTTTGTGAATGATGTGTGTTTTTTATCTTCTCTTGTACATTGGATAACCATCAACATCAACAATTGTATCTTCAATGAATTTCTCGGGGGAGTATTTTGAGCATTTTCTATTTTTCATATAACGAGATGATAACCGTGATAGACCGCATGGACCATGGACCATATGTGCCTTGACTAAGTTGTACAAAGTTGGATGAAGTTAAGGGTCTGGAATCTCGGCACAAATAATGTTGTCCATGTCAGGAGGCGTTGGATATTTACTTTGAGGATGCAAAAATATCAAAATGTGAGCATGTGGTAAACCTCTTTTTTTGAAATTCAATCATATACAAAACTGAAACATAAATGAATATTGATAGAAATATTTAAAATATAATCAGATTGTATTTGAAAGTTGTATTTGAAGGTGTCGCAACCTGAAAAATACAGTGCGAAAAAAAACAACCGGCGAAAGAAAAAGACAGAAGAGTCGCCACCGTGCGTTATTCATCCCAAAGGAGGGAAAGGAAACGCTCGAAGTAAACCTGAAAAAAGGAAAGGACAAGACGGGGTCTCGCAACCAAATCTTGGGTTCGGGAGTCGGTTATGCGAAGGGAAGGTATTAGCACCCCTACGCATCCATAGTACTCTACGGGATCCACTTTTGTAGTTTTTGTCTAAAGGGTGTGGGTTTATCTTGTGCTGTTTACCAAAAAAAAAAGGGTTAAATGAAAATGACTCGCGCGGATGTCGCATCCACTGCATACGTATCTCATCTGAATATGAGAATCAGAGTCTTCGTAGCTCGGCTGACCTATGGGTTGGGGGATGTGTGCTCGCTAAGACATCGCGTCTTATGCCTACGTATCTCATCTGGAATGAGAATCAGAGCAAGCCGTAGTTCGGCTAACTACGGGGTTATGGATTGGGTTTTGGACGAACGACGTTACTACGCAATCTACCGGATGCTCGACCTTTAGAGACTTACTCGCCTGTAGTAGAAGGAGTAAACGTGTTGCTTTGGGTTTTAGGGTTTGGGATGCTCGAGGGCAAACGGACAGTCCTTGACGAAGGAACCGCGCTACATGTGGGGATACGAATACAAAACACAAAACATGTATCTCAAAGTAAAATGCCACCAAGGGGCTCAAACGTTGCCTCCTATCGAGGTCTTCCAGCTAGGAAAGCAGTAAAGTATGAGAAAGGGAAAAAATTACCACACGGATAAAGATCCGAAGCTATAGCAGTTAAAGGGGCAAGAAACCCTGAAATGTCTCCAACTGGACCGTCAAAGGAAATCAGTCAACACGAATAATCAGAATAAAACTCCAGGGGGTATCCCACAAATAAAGTGGGAAACCACGCGAGTGTCTCAGCGAAAGCCATGTGAGCCCTCACAAAACTCGACAAAGAGTTAGAGCGGCAAGATGAAATCAAGAGAAAACAATGCCATGGAAACACAAGACAGGTTAGAATAAACAAAATAGGGTAACCCAGAGTTGCCCCTAAATCAAAATGTAACCACATGAATAATTCCATCAAAATTCACAAAAGGCTCACAAAAAAGGTATCAAATTCACCCATAATACCTCATACATTTAGAGCATTCAAATAAAAGACATAAAGATGATGGATATAGGGCAAACCTGATTGGAGAGCTTGATTGAAATTGAGTTGCACCCGTGAGGTTTACAAGTTGAGTTCCCTTCAGGGTTTGGAGGCTGCTCTGAACTCTGTTAGTTCTTCTCTCACTATCTTTTTCCTCGGGGTTTTGTTCCAAGGAAACCTCAGAGTATTTTGCTTCTCTCCCTTTTTCTCAAGTGAATCTCCCAGTGTAACTCCAAGTGTAACTCCTCTACTGAAACTTCAGTATTTATAGACTGATTTTCGTGGGTAGTGGGCTCAAATGAGGGAGACCCAAGTCCAAAATAATTTGTTATATTTTATTTATTTATTTTTTTATTTATTTAATTAATTAATTAATTAATTTTTTCTTTTTCTTTTCCTTTTTTTTTTGTTTTTTTTTTGTTTTTTTTTTTTCAGGAAAAATGAAGGGTAAATTTTGGGGTATTACAGCTGCCCCTATTCAATCAACTGGAAACCTGGAAAGAAGATAGCAGCGGCTTTCGTGCTTTCGAGGTATCAAGGGATTGAATACAATAAAAGCCCAAAAATTTGCACTGAAGTGAAGTGAAGTAACAATGTCTGTCAGAATCGGCAAAGAGGTGGTCTTGAAAGAAGAATTCGTCTGGTACGGTGAGAGTCAGTCTGAATATCGAAAAAGAATGTTAAACTGGATACCAAAATAAATGGTAACACAGAAATAACCATGGCCTGAATGCCGCTCATCAGTCTGAATACTGGAAAGGATTTCGATCTGAACATCGGAAAATTGGCCTGAATGCCACAAGTCGCATCGACCTGAATGTCGGAAACTTCTTCGATCTGATCATCGGAAAGACTTGGCCTGAATGCCACTTCGATCTGAATATCGGAAAATTGGCCTGAATGCCACAAGCTGCATCGAACTGAACGTCGGAAACTTCTTCGATCTGAACATCGGAACACTGGCCTGAATGCCACTTCGGTCTGGATACTGGAAAACTGGCCTGAATGCCACTTCGGTCTGGATACCGGAAAACTGGCCTGAATGCCACTTCGGTCTGGATACCGGAAAACTGGCTTGAATGCCACTTCGGTCTGGATACCGGAAAACTGGCCTGAATGCCACAAGTTGCATTGACCTGAACGTCGGAAACTTCTTCGATCTCAATATCGGAAAATTGGCCTGAATGCCACTTCGGTCTGGATACCGGAAAACTGGCCTGAATGCCATAAGTTGCATCGATCTGAACGTCGGAAACTTCTTCGATCTGAACATCGGAAAACTTCATGCCTGTCAGCATTGGCAGAAATAGGGAATGATAATAGAGGCGGTGCATGGGCCAATGACACTTGCTGGGGATAACAAAGGTAAGTCATGAACCATCTTCAGTCTAAGTACTGGAAACAACTTCTAGCTTATCACTTGGGATACCGAGAATGTTTTATGCTTACATGCGTATGTTTGAATTTTTCAATGGCGTAATGCTCCATGAAAATGGAAATGCTACGCGATTTGGAAGGATGCAATGCAATATGATTCTACATGCAGGGATGCAAAATGCTGGGTAGAATGCCAAGCCGAGGCAAGGGGATCTGCTGGGGAAATGATTACCATCCTCTGGGCTCTGGCCAGGCTGCTGGAGATACACACCACAATGAACTCTGTGGGGAGATGACTGGCCATGCGGTGTTCTGGCCATACCGAGACTCTGATCGGGGAAAGAATGGCATTGGAAGCCTGCTGCTGAGGAAAGCTACAATGATTCTGGAAACCACGGTTTGCGAGAGATGACTCAGCAGGGGGAGCAAACACTGATACAGTACTGAGGTTCTGCTTCAAGGAAAGAAACCATGGATCTGGCATTGGGATTATCGATCTGGCATCGAACTCTAAGGAGCAGCCACTTCTGCTGGGAAGATACAGTCTGGCACTGTCAACTCCGCTGGGGATATATAGTCTGGCACTGTCAACTCTACTGGGGAGTGTATGTCCTGAAACAAACGCTTGGGGAAGTACAGTGGTGAGAACCTGCTGGGGATTGAAGAATCCAACACTCTGATCAGCTCTGCAGGGATAAGACACCAAATTCGTCTGTTGGCGACTTCACTGGGGAAGATATTCACGATCGTCCGCAGGGGATTTTAATGGAATGCCCTGAGGGTATCTGTTCTGAATAGACGATCCAAAACACTTAAAATTTACAACAATTTTAAATGTTTATTAAGCATGTACCTGTAAAGCCCTTATGTGTCATGATGCAATGTTTATCAAAAATTCGGACGTCATTTTTGCAAACAAAATAGTAAAATGAAAATGAAAACAGAGATATACTGAATAACATGATTTTATTGATTGAATGGCCTCTGAATAGGCATTTACACTAAGAAGCAATCCCTGGAAAGAGGTAATCGCACAATAGATAAAAACAGAAATTAATGTAATGGCAATGTGAAATGGATTTCTATTGGGTTCCAATTCTGCTATGACTTGCTCGTCTTCAAGATCCTCCAGATGATCAACTTTCTGAAAGAGTGATTGGACTGTTTCCTATCCTTCAAAAATTTCCAGTCATTGGCACGAGATGAGATTCAGAACTACTCAGAACGCAGTCATTCGCTTAATCCCTAACTTTTGCCTGGATCGCCCTTTTCGGGTTTTCAATCCACCGGGATATCCATTTTTGCCTAAGTTGCCTTTTCAGGTTTTCAACTTACCGGGTGTACAATCTTTTTTATTTTTGTCCCTAATTTTTGCCCGAACCTTTTCATTTTCTTGGTTCGCCGGGATGCCCATTTTTTGCCTGGACTATTCTTTTTACTGTCCAGCGGGTCTATTTTATGCGAAGTATTTTTTAACTGCGTCTGAGTTCACAGGGGAAGTGAAGTTTTCACCATCCATAGTTGCAAGCATTAAAGCCCTACCATCAAAAACCTTGGTGACAATATACGGTCCATCATAGTTAGGAGTCCACTTGCCCCTGTGATCTGTCTGAGGAGGAAGGATCCTTTTCAACACTAAATCTCCGACTTGGAAACAACGAGGACGCACTTTCTGATCAAAGGCTCTCTTCATCCGACTCTGATACAACTGCCCATGACAAATGGCTGCCATTCGCTTCTCTTCGATAAGACTCAACTCATTGAACCTTGTCCGAATCCATTCAGCTTCGTCTAGCTTGACATCCAACAAGACTCTTAGGGAAGGAATCTCCATTTCAACAGGTAGGACTGCTTCCATACCATACACAAGGGAGTAAGGGGTTGCCCCAGTCGATGTACGTACTGAAGTGCGGTACCCATGCAAGGCAAAATGTAGCATCTCATGCTAATCTCTGTACGTGACGACCATCTTCTGCACAATCTTCTTTATGTTCTTATTTGCCGCCTCAACAGCGCCGTTCATCTTAGGGCGGTAAGGGGAAGAATTGTGATGCTGAATGTTGAAGTTCTGGAACAACTCCTTCATCATTTTGTTGTTGAGATTAGAACCATTATCAATAATGATTCTTTCGGGAATCCCATAGCGACAAATGATTTCTTTCTTGATGAAACGGGCAACCACATGTCTGGTGACATTCGCGAACGACGCTGCCTCGACCCACTTGGTGAAATAGTCGATGGCAACAAGGATGAAGCGATGCCCATTGGAAGCAGTCGGCTCAATCTTTCCAATCATGTCAATGCCCCACATGGCAAACGGCCACGGCGAAGACATCACATTCAGAGGATTCGGCGGTACATGCACCTTATCAGCATAAATCTGGTATTTATGACACTTCCGAGCATACTTGAAACAATCTGATTCCATGGTCATCCAATAATAACCCGCTCTCAACAATTTCTTAGCCATTGCATGTCCACCGGCATGAGTACCGAAGGAACCTTCATGAACTTCCTGCATTAACATGTCCGCCTCGTGTCTGTCCACGCATCTGAGCAAAACCATGTCGAAGTTCCTCTTATACAGCACATCGTCTTTGTTCAAGAAGAAACTGCCTGCCAATCTTCTCAAAGTCTTTCTGTCATTGTTGGATGCCCCTGCAGGGTACTCTTGATTCTTCAGAAAGCACTTGATATCGTGATACCAGGGCTTGTCATCGACTACCAGTTCAGCAGCAAACACATACGTGGCCCTGTCAAGGCGCATCACATCGATCCTGGGAGCATGGTTCCAACGAATTACCTTGATCATGGAGGATAGAGTAGCAAGTGCGTCTGCCATCTGGTTCTCATCACGAGGTATATGATACAATTTTACCGTTGTGAAGAAAGTCAAAAGTCTTCTCGTGTAATCTCTGTAGGGGACCAGAGTGGGCTGGAGAGTATTCCAATCACCATTCACTTGATTGATCACCGGAGCTGAATCTCCGAAGATGTCCAGAGTCTTGATTCTCAGATCAATGGCTTGCTCAATACCCAAGATACAGGCCTCGTACTCAGCTTCATTATTTGTGCACTCAAAAGTCAAACGAGCGGTAAAAGGCATGTGGGCACCCTTCGGAGTAGTAATGACAGCGCCAATTCCACTACCTCTAGCATTGACAGCCCCATCAAACAACAAAGTCCACTTTTCGTTTGAATCAGGTCCCTCCTCAACAACTGGCTCTTCACAGTCTTTCATCTTGAGGAACATGATGTCTTTATCAGGGAATTCAAACTTCATTGGCTCATAATCATCAATCGGTTGCTCGGCAAGGTAGTCTGACAGAATACTCCCTTTGATGGCCTTCTGTGACGTATACTGGATATCATACTCTGTTAAAATCATTTGCCAACGAGCGACCCTTCCGGTGAGAGCTGGCTTCTCGAATATGTATTTCACTGGATCCATCTTAGAAATCAACAAGGTAGTATGGTTCAACATATACTGTCTCAGTCGGCGAGCAGCCCAGGCCAAAGCACAGCAAGTTTTCTCAAGCTGTGAATATTTGATTTCACAGTCGGTAAACTTTTTGCTAAGGTAGTATATGGCATGCTCTTTTCGACTAGACTCGTCATGCTGTCCCAATACACACCCCATCGAGTTCTCAGTCACTGATAGGTACATTATCAGAGGTCTCCCAGGAACTGGAGGTATAAGGATTGGAGGAACCACGATGTCTGTGTCCAGCCCATGCATGTCCTGATAAGACCAGGCGAAGATGTCAACGTATTCTTGCAGCAATTCAATCAGCCCTTTCTTCACATCATCTCCCAAAGCAGCCCCTATCTTGATTTCTCTCTTGGCGTCCTCGGTGCCGAGATTAATCACTTCAACAGACTCTTGATGCGGTTGAATGACCCTTTCTTCCTGTTTTAATAACCTGGTAAGTTCTTCAGGGAGTTCACAGTCTTCATCACCCTCTTCTTCAGCTTGAAAGATTGGATTTTCAAAGTCGAAGCGAGCCATAGCAGAACCGTTATCAATAGGATCCGGTGTTTTGCATCTGCATGAGTGATGGTATGTGCTTATGAGTGTGAACAAGAAGTGAAAACTAAACAAAACATTGCCATTTTTTTATTTTGTAAAACTGCAAAAATAGAAAGACAGGGAATGAAATATTTGAATGCAAAAATACGTCCTTTATTTATGATAAAAATGCAAGTGTCACATAGATGGGCCCTACAATGAGTCATTACGCCCTGGGCGGAACGTAAGACTTGGATATGCATGAATAAACAAAGAAAATTACTCTTCAAGAAGAGTGACTTGGATAATCTCTTCAGAAGACCAATTGTTGATGACTTCACCCGGGATCCTCGGACGCACCCAGTTGTCAATGTCACAATCACTATCCCCATCTTCTTCGTTGACTGCATAGACTTGACCATACTGAATGATGCCAGCGCTGGAGAAAGTAATCGGCCCCTAATGAGTCTGAGGCGTTGAAGTACACACATCCGAAACATCGTAATCCATTTCAGTTACATCATGGATTACAGAATCAGTAGGAACAACATCTGCGAATTCATTAGTAGCATCTTCAAACCCTTTTTCCTCAACCCCTTCCGCAGACTCTTGGACAGACAGACCCTCAACCTGGAGGATACCTTTGTCGAGCAAGGCCTGAATACCCTGCTGTAGCTTCAAACAACCCCCACTCTGAGTGGCACAATCCAAACAACCCTTCCCACAACCGGGGAAAACATCGGCCTTCAGCAAGCATCCTTTGATATCCAACAATGGAGTCTTCAACTTCAACACATCCTTAATGGACTTGGCTTCTCCCTCTACCAAATTAACATTTGCACCACCATGCTGGGGCATGGGATTGTTGACGACATTCGGAGCCGGTGCAAGGTCGATGGCCTTTGAATCTATGAGGTCTTGAACTACGTGCTTAAAAGCTTTGCAGTTCTCAATGTCATGGCCAGGTGCCCCAGAGTGGAAGCTACACCTAGCGTTGGCGTCGTAACCCACCGGAAGTCTACCAACAGGAGGAGCCAGAGTGCGCAGTTGCACAAGTTGTAGTTGTTGAAGACTAGAAAGCAACTGGGCGTGCGACATTGGAAGGGTGTCGAAACGCCGGTCCATCATCCTTTGCCTCTGTTGATAAGCGGGTCTGTTACCCGGTTGTTGCTGCTGTTGATACTGAGCTGGTTGACGTTGTGATTGTTGTTGTTGTAGTGGTGCTGCAGCTGAAATGGTCACAGCCGTAACATACGGTTGCTGATGATAATTCTGAAAATTATTCCTCCGGTTATCCTTGTTCTGATAAGAAGATATGGCATTTGCATCCCCTTCTCTCCTCTTCTGTCCCTGAATGAACGGCTTCTTCACCCCTGATGAGGATCCACCTCCACTCTGGATCTTGTATGTCTTTAGGTAATTCTCCACCCTTTCTCCAGTAGAGACCACATCAGCAAAGTTGGAAGCATTGCAACCTACCAGACGCTCCAAGTAAGGTTCAGGCAGCGTATTCATGAACATGTTGGCCATTTCCTTTTCCAACATAGGAGGCTGAACACGGGAAGCTGTATCCCTCCAGCGTTGAGCGTATTCCCTAAAGCACTCATTGCTTTTAAGAGACAGATTCTGAAGTTGAGTTCAGTCCGGAGCCATGTCTGCATTATACTGATACTGCTTCACGAAAGCCTCTGCCAAATCCCTCAAGCAACGGATGTGGGCTCTGTCCAGCCTCACATACCATTCCAAGGATGCCCCAGCTAGGCTATCCTGGAAGAAGTACATAAGTAGCTTCTCGTCATCAGAGTATGCAACCATTTTACGGAAATAGGCTTGCACGTGAGTTTTGGGGCAAGAGCTGCCATTGTATTTGTCGAATATCGGGACCTTGAATTTCGGTGGCACCCTCACACCTGGGACCAGCCCCAAGTCAGCAACATCTACTCCCAGAGGATTCTGTCCTTCCACGGCCTTCAACCTTTCTTCTAATCTCCTAAACATGGGGTCCATGCCAAAGTCTTCCTGAAGCAAGGGGAACTGATCATCCTGACCATCCTGAATGGGTTGTAGACCGGAGGTGACATGTAGGATTGGGATAGGCCCCGGTCCATTGGGACCATTAGCCTCTCCAGCTGGAGGATCAGCCAACGTCTCCGGTTGAGTAATAGGGGGATCCCTCTGTACCAACAATCTAAGCTCCTGTTGTCCTTGAGCCACCCCTTGAACCAAATCCATGAATTGATTCATGCGAATCTTCATCTCGGCGAGCTCTGCCTGTAGGCTTTCCATTACTCTCTGTTGATTCCTGCGGGTACCGTATCGGTGAATGCCTGAGTCAGCTATCCTGCTGATGGAACACCAAACAAACTGAGAACATTGTGGCGGTACCTGTTATGCAAGACATGCGGATGACTATGAAAATGCAATGACATGTTTATCAATTCCAAAAGTATTCTACCCCCTTGATTCCAGTCTCACATTTGATAAACAGTGTAAGAAGAAAAACCCCGACTAGAATCAAGAAGAAGATTTAAACCCCACAGAAATGGATAAACATGTGTTAAATGATATGAATGCAAATGATGTGATGCAACGATGTGAATGCAATGCAGTGGCATGTCAATCAGGATTGCTGTATCTGCTTGAACATCTGTCAAGTTGCACTGTCTGGAGAGAAATTAAGAGCACACCAAACAAAGGTCATGGGATGGATCATGTTATCCTTAATATCAACCACCCATTTTGGTGGATTATGGTTTACACCTTATCAATACCCGAGTTTCATTGATATTAAGGATACCTGATCGGATCAACCATGAATCAAGGGTTTGTCGCAAGTCACGAGCATGGAGTTTAGGTTAAGAACCACCCAAAAGGAGTGTACTAAGGTTTAAACATGCCAAACATGTTCTACAAAAGGTTCCCATAGTCATAATCCCATCTTTCGGATATTATCAGAGGAACGACTACTCGTATTCCAACAATATTCTCATGAGAGACTCTTATGAGTGTAGTATCGCGTATCAATCGTATCAAATCTTACACTTGAACGACTTTCGCACTACGTCCTACGAATAGGCCAAGATGGGTTTGGTAAACTAAGGTTCTTGGCTTCTTAGGTCTATATTGGAACAAGTAATGTCTAACCACAACTTACTTATGTGACATTATTGATCTCAACATGACCTCCACCAAGTGAATGGGCTTGCAAGTCAACTCGCTAAGGAATACTCCACACAAGTTGACAGGACTATGCCATTCTCCTATCTTAAGTGCACTCGAGTTCGGGTATAGAACTCATCTCACAAAGATCACCAAGCAGCCATAGCCAGCCAACAGATACAACAATGATATGTACACAATGCAATAAGGTAAAGCAGGTAAATAAATAAATGTACAAAAGCATGAACACCCAATAAACAAACAAACTACAAAAGCTAGGAGAGACTCGCTTAGGGAAGATGGAACAGCAAGAGGTCAACTTCTTAGACTCCCCAGCAGAGTCGCCAGCTGTCGCAACCTGAAAAATACAGTGCGAAAAAAAAACAACCGGCGAAAGAAAAAGACAGAAGAGTCGCCACCGTGCGTTATTCATCCCAAAGGAGGGAAAGGAAACGCTCGAAGTAAACCTGAAAAAAGGAAAGGACAAGACGGGGTCTCGCAACCAAATCTTGGGTTCGGGAGTCGGTTATGCGAAGGGAAGGTATTAGCACCCCTACGCATCCATAGTACTCTACGGGATCCACTTTTGTAGTTTTTGTCTAAAGGGTGTGGGTTTATCTTGTGCTGTTTACCAAAAAAAAAGGGTTAAATGAAAATGACTCGCGCGGATGTCGCATCCACTGCATACGTATCTCATCTGAATATGAGAATCAGAGTCTTCGTAGCTCGGCTGACCTATGGGTTGGGGGATGTGTGCTCGCTAAGACATCGCGTCTTATGCCTACGTATCTCATCTGGAATGAGAATCAGAGCAAGCCGTAGTTCGGCTAACTACGGGGTTATGGATTGGGTTTTGGACGAACGACGTTACTACGCAATCTACCGGATGCTCGACCTTTAGAGACTTACTCGCCTGTAGTAGAAGGAGTAAACATGTTGCTTTGGGTTTTAGGGTTTGGGATGCTCGAGGGCAAACGGGCAGTCCTTGACGAAGGAACCGCGCTACATGTGGGGATACAAATACAAAACACAAAACATGTATCTCAAAGTAAAATGCCACCAAGGGGCTCAAACGTTGCCTCCTATCGAGGTCTTCCAGCTAGGAAAGCAGTAAAGTATGAGAAAGGGAAAAAATTACCACACGGATAAAGATCCGAAGCTATAGCAGTTAAAGGGGCAAGAAACCCTGAAATGTCTCCAGCTGGACCGTCAAAGGAAATCAGTCAACACGAATAATCAGAATAAAACTCCAGGGGGTATCCCACAAATAAAATGGGAAACCACGCGAGTGTCTCTGCGAAAGCCATGTGAGCCCTCACAAAACTCGACAAAGGGTTAGAGCGGCAGGATGAAATCAAGAGAAAACAATGCCATGGAAACACAAGACAGGTTAGAATAAACAAAATAGGGTAACCCAGAGTTGCCCCTAAATCAAAATGTAACCACATGAATAATTCCATCAAAATTCACAAAAGGCTCACAAAAAAGGTATCAAATTCACCCATAATACCTCATACATTTAGAGCATTCAAATAAAAGGCATAAAGATGATGGATATAGGGCAAACCTGATTGGAGAGCTTGATTGAAATTGAGTTGCACCCGTGAGGTTTACAAGTTGAGTTCCCTTCAGGGTTTGGAGGCTGCTCTAAACTCTGTTAGTTCTTCTCTCACTATCTTTTTCCTCGGGGTTTTGTTCCAAGGAAACCTCAGAGTATTTTGCTTCTCTCCCTTTTTCTCAAGTGAATCTCCCAGTATAACTCCAAGTGTAACTCCTCTACTGAAACTTCAGTATTTATAGACTGATTTTCGTGGGTAGTGGGCTCAAATGAGCGAGACCCAAGTCCAAAATAATTTGTTATATTTTATTTATTTATTTTATTTTATTTATTTAATTAATTAATTAATTAATTAATTAATTTTTATTTTTTTTCGTTTTTTTTTTCGTTTTTTTTTTCAGGAAAAATGAAGGGTAAATTTTGGGGTATTACAGAAGGTAGAAGACTTACATGCCAAAACCTTTCCAAGTACATTCCATTTTGTTATATCATTTATGAGTTCATCAAATTTTATTTTGAATACGTTAGAAAAAATATCAGGGCGATCATGTGCCTTCAAATTCTTGGGGGACAATAATCGTGTAATCTCAGGCCAAGTAGGGATGTAGGTAAGTGTTAAAAATAAATCAGGGAATTCTAACTTACTTGAAATATCCATACCATCAAAATGAAGTTGGTTCATATATATCTTGCTTCCCACAAAAGTATATGGCAACATAACCCGCTTTCCTTTTTTGATCCTTTGGTCGTTCTGAGCACTACCACATTGTTCCTACAAGTTTTTATATTTTCCAACTCTTAATTTAGATTGATTCTTCCTCAACCAATTAAGAAGTTCTGACTCCATAATTGTATACCCATCGACCAAATATTGTTGGAAAAGTATCTTGGGGTAGAGTAATATTTTAGCTTCATTTGTGTGTTTCTATAATCGGAATGACAACAATCTTTAATGGTCTAAAAAATTTTCTTGGTAACCAAATGTTTATGTTGATACTTGTACAATATATTTGGCCTATTACCATCCTCACCATATATAAATATCAAAGGGTATTGATATTCATGGTAACTTGCATGAAAATAGTCTATTCTTTGCAATTGGCTATCACGTGCTTGGATATGATGTCTCTTTGATCAGCAAAATCAATATCACCAACAATGAGGGCAGAAACTTCTGAAATAATTGGCATGTTATAAACACGACCGTCTTCGGGTCTATCAGAAATAAGTTTCAACCTCAATTTTTGATATGCTTTGTCTTTCAACATATCCCTTGCCATTCTAAAAGATTTTTGCATGAACATTATTCTTATCTAACATTATCTTCAATTTGGAAACGATTTGCTTGTCATTAGTTTTATTATCTTTGTGTCATGTATTACATATCCTATATGAATAAGAATATATTATTTAAAAGGCTTAGTATGAAAGTAAGGAATAACAATACCTGAAACAATCGATCATGTTTTTTCGACTTTGTTGTTGGTATCAAAAATATAAAGTTGATCATACTTTGGAGGTTGTTCTACTTCGGGTAGCTTACTTCATATTCTATGATAAGTTTGACCATGTAGTCGCATATTAGGTGGATCTCCTCTGCTATATGTTGTTGTCTCAAAATTCATTTTAGGGGAAGTGAAGGAAAACATTGTGTTTTACGTTTTAATATTGCTCTGGAAACTTTTACTCTAGGGCAATGTGTGATCAAAATGAAGGATTTGTAAAAGAAGTGGAGGTTGTTTGAGTAAGGGGAGTATTACCTTGCCACCTTTGTAACACAACTGGAACTTAGAAAAAAATTGTATTTCTTTACTTTCCTTTACGCTCTTGATACCACATACATGTTTGACAATGTTGGCATTCCCACCCAGGGTCACCCATATCGTAATATTTTGTACTTAATTATTGAAGAATTATGATTGGTAAAAATCATAATAACAAATCGAAATGAGTCATATTTAATATACGTTGTAGGTTGGGATCAAGAAATGGTTCGACAACACCAGTCTTTTCAGAATCAGATTCAACAGCCAAAATGTGGTCAGAATCAAAATTTGTAATATCGTCATCCGAAGAAAGTGCAGCAGTACTGATGTGTGAATTTGCAGCGGAATGATCATGAGTTATTGAGGTTGAAAGTCTTTGACTTGGTAGCCAAGAGATACACTCAGATTTTTGGATTGTATTATAGTGATACTCTCACATGTGGCAAAGATGAGATCATTTCGACTTCTTCTCGCCATTGCAGCCATTTGACATTGGCCTCTTCATCAAATTGACATCAAAAATGAGTTTTTATATGGTGTTCTTGAAGAGGAAGTACATATGGAGCAACCACCTAGTTTGTTGCTCAATGGGACTCATAGAGTATGGTTTGTAGGCTACACAGGTCTCTTATGGTCTTAAGCAATCTCCGAGAGCTTGATTTGGCAAATTCAGCACTGTAGTACAACAATTTGGTATGGTCCGTAGTGAAGATGACCATTATGTGCTTTGTCATCACTCAGACCAAGGGTGTATTTATCTTATTGTGTATGTATATGATATTGTCGTAACTAGTAATGACCAGCAAGGATACTCTAGTTGAAACAATATCTCTCGAATCAATTTTAGACAAAAGACATTGGTAAACTCTACTATTTTTTGGGTATTAAGGTAGATCAATATTTAATATGGTTTGGTGATTTCTCAGAAAAAATATGTTATGGATATTTTGGAATAAACATATTTATTGAATGTTAAAACGACTGATACTCCTATGGATCCAAGTGTCAAACTCCTACTCAATCAGGGGAAGCCTCTATCTGACTCGGGAAGGTATAATAAATTGGTTGGAAAATTGAATTATCTCACAATCACTCGCCCAAACATTTCTTTTGTAGTTAGTGTGGTAAGCACGTTCTTAAATTCTCCTTGCCAAGAACATATGGATGACGTTGTCCAGATTCTGAGATACATCAAATGTGCTCCAGGAAAAGGCCTCGTGTATGAAGATAAATGACATACTCAGATAGTTGGATTCTCTGATGTTAATTGGGAAAGACACTCATTGATAGACGATCCACCTTTGGATATTGTGTACTTGTTGGATGAAACCTTATATCTTAGAAAAGTAAGAAACAAAATGTAGTTGCAAGATCAAGCATCGAGACACAATATAGGGTCATGGCAATGGCAACAGGTGAACTCATTTGGTTAAAACAGTTACCCAAAGAACTTCATATTGAAGAAGCAAGACCAATCACACTTGTTTGTGATAATCAAGATTCATCACACATTGCTCAAATCCAGTCTTCCATGAGAGGACCAAACATATTGAGATAGACCATCATTTTGTCAGAGAGAAGATTGAATCAGGTGACATCGCTACAAGATTTTTCAACTCTAATGATCAATTGACATATGTGTTTAGAAAATTCCTGCGAAGTCCCATAACTAATTATAGTGTTGATATTTGTAAATATATAGCGTTAAAAATAGTTGTATATAGAATAGTCTCACATCGACTATACCATGTAATTAGTTATAATCTCTCTATATATAATATAGTCTTCGTAGTGCTTTTCAAGATACACGATTTATTCAAATGTCTCTTAGTCTCTCGTATTTTAAAAACATGAGTATGAAAATGTGATTTTAGTAAAGGAAAGAGTGAGAAAAAAAGGAAATATATACGGAGATTTTTCTTCCATTTGCCTGATATAATATCAACAAAAGATGTGAACTTAATAACTTCGTTAGGAATTTCATTTCTTTTTTGTTTCCTACCGTTACTCCACCAGTGAATTTCGACAGATATTTATGGTCAAACGTTTTGAACATTAAATCATTATGTTGAACTTGGAAGTTTGCAATGGTGCAAGTCATGTTTACCGATAAAATATAATCAAAAGCTTGTCTAAACATTGTCAGAACAATCACATGAGTATCAACACCCTGTAAATGATAAACCGTAAACAACATTAGGTGAATGCAAAATCTAAAACATAATTGAGCAGATGCAAACTCAAATATAATAGAGAGATATGAAGAAAAAGAAATGGAAATATATAAAGGAAACAATAAATAATGTATACCTATTGATATCAACAAATAGTGTATACCCAATACAAATTATAACATAATAGAAGTCATGGTAATGATTAAGAAAATGAGGACTTTTTGAAGGCAACCCAAGTAGCCCGGACCAAACACAACCATAAGAATGAACAAAACATATAGAGGTAAAACAACATAATAACGAAACAATATTGCGAACCGTAAAATGAAGGTAACATGGCATTCAGAAAACTCACATCTTTGTCTATAACAATAAGCTTAAATTTTATTTTATATTTGAAGTAACCTTTCATTTATGGTGAACTTTGACAATAATTTTCCAAAGTTCTTTCCAGTCATTGATGTCCTTTATCGTGTCAAACGGACTGGCCATATTGAAGAAAATATGGACGACGATGAATAGTAGGATGAAGAAGATGGGAAGAAAGAACAGTTAAGGTATAAAAGAAATGTTTCTTTGAAGAAGGAAGAGATATCTGAAGTGTTTGCATAAAGAAGAGAAATGGAGAAAATGTGCAAATAGAAGAGAAAGAAGAATGAGTGTTGCAACTTATGCTTTTTGGAAAATACAAAGTTTCAAAATTTGTATCGCCAACTTGGATTGTGCGAATAATGGCCAGCTTGCTTGTTGGAAATAATGAAATATGCACTTTAGTAGATGAAAAACGTAAGTGTATCATAAAATCATGAATAGAAAGAACAATTGGTTAACAAATAGTGGGATTAGATGGAAATTGGCCCCAAAAAGAAGATGTGGATGTTTTAGACAGAATGTTTCATTAGTCTTTTCCAGAACATAATTTTTTCTTATATGATAGATAAAGTCGAGACATAAACATTTAGAATCAAATATATAATTTAAGCTATTTTTAGAGTCGAGTTAATAATGTATTCACACAAAATATTTAGTTATCAAAGTACTATAGCATATATCAATATTCGAAGGATAAATATCAAACAAAATCAACATAAGTATTCAAAAAATAACAACAAAAACTTCTAAGTTGTTGGTAAGAAAATCTAACAAGAAGGATAATTGGTTCAACTAATTGTTATGGTGCAACCACATCTCATCTCTAATTTTTTTTTGTCCATTATCATTTAGTTGCACCTTCATTAGATAATCTAGTTAAATTTTCAGCATTGGAACTTGTTCCTTCTATGATATGACCTTCATCCATTCCCTCAAGCTCGATAGGACCCATTTCTTCCTATATCCTAAACAACTCATTGGGTAAATTCTATTTGCGTATGCAATTATGAATAACACAACATGTAATAACTATAAGTCATTTCCTAAAAGGTTTATAAGGAAGCATCAATTTTAAAATAGGAAATCTATTTTTCAGCAGCCCAAAATATCACTCAATTGTCATTCTTAGAGGCGAGTGTCTATAGTTAAATAACTCTTCTAGACTCTTGAGTTATCTACCTTGGCATCTATATTCTTGTGCATGATACCTTTTATCCCTATAAGTGGAAAGAAAACCTCTAGTACATGGATACCCATAATGAACGAGATAAACTGAACCTTCGTCAAATAAAATACAAGCTAGCTTCTTTTAGTTAATTTCATCAAACATAATCTTATGTTTATATTATGACTTACCTCTGGGTGGCCAAGGAAATCCAGCATTTTGATTTGTAATTGCATCCAAGAGAATTTTTTAATCACGTGCACTTCCTTCCCATTCAGAATATACATATGTAAATATTATGTTAAAATCATAAGCACACATGACTTTTTGTGTAATTGTTGTCTTTCTATCTTTACATAAAATTTATTTTTCCTGTAGGAACCCATGAACTTATATGTGTACCATCAATTGCATATATGTAGTTCTATAAGGCATGAATAATATTAATAAGTAAACTAAAATCAAACAACTTTTAAAATAAGAATGTATAACTAATCAAATTGTGTTGAAATAAAGATACAACTACAATAACAATAAGAAGAATTATATGCATACCTTAAATCATGGATATTATTTTTAATTATTTTTAATTCTTTCAGACAACTCTGTGGACTCTTGATTTAAGAGTTCCTTTCTCAATCGACACACTTCCCTCAATACCTTCTTGAAATTGCGTGCGATTGTGTATGTGGAATGTTGAAAGTGAATAGAAGCAACTCTATGGCAAACATATCATCAATTATGAATAAAAATGTAGCAACATTCTCTTCAACTAACACATCCCTTCAGTCACTTAATTAGTTTTTCTCCCTCAATTCATTACAAAAATTAATAAAACATTCTTTCTTCATTCGAAATAAATCCAAATAATTTATTCCATATCCATTTAATACTCCAACAACAAATTCATGACCAGACAATAAAGATGTCAAGACCTTTGCTTTATTAAAATACTTCTGATGATAGTCATAAATCATACTATTAAAGAGAAATTCTGAAAATCCATCATCACTTGCATCATAAGTACTAAATCATAACTTTTATCAATATGAATTATGATTAGAACTTGTCATACAATTTAATAAAAAAACTTTAGGAACAAAATATTCAATAAAAGTGAAATAATAGGTTTTATAGCATAACTATTAAATTCAAAAAATGCCTAAGAACACAAATAATTGTTCATTAAATAGAAAGAGACACACAATCATAAGTACAATAAACAAAGTACTAAGATATGTATGTCTGATCGCTATCACCACAAATGCAAGTAAGATTTTATCCTTAAAGTCTAAGTACTCATCCATATTTCCTCTCATTAACATTGTGATGAACACTTCTCTCCAATCATGATTCATATATTTTTCCAAAGCTTTTCCATATACATCATCTGTAATGTCTTCCATTTGATCCAGATCAGTCCACACTCTTATCCCTATACCTCTCCACTTTTTCAAAGATGCTTTAGCCAATGCTAAAAGTCTCTCTCCCATCAGACGTGATGTAGACTCTTTCTTATATCTTAATTGGATTTGTCTATTTCCGTTACGTGTGATGTGGTCCACTTCATGTAGATCATCGTCTAAACTATCATTACTAACACGTACATGACTCAAATTCCCATTGTTAAGGTATTGATTGTCAAGCTCATTTTCTTCACCTATATTTGTTGGAACTTAGGTAGATGAATGATGGAAAACTCCAGTTGTATTATTTTTATTGAATATGATTTCATAAAATTATAATGATTATACCATTTCTTTTGAAATTGGGAAGCTTTATCATGTACCTGAAATAATATATGCATGTCATTCAAACCAAAAATAAAGATAACCAGATATGCTACTAGTTACATACACACAAAGACAAGAAAGTGGAACAGTAGCAAAATTTTCCTGTTGTTGCATGATAAATAGATTTTTAACATAGTCAATGTGATAAAGATAAAGTAATATGCTATTAGATAACCAAAATATTAACATATTCAAGGTGATAAAGTAATATGCTATCAGATAACCAATAAGTTAGGAGTTAGTTGGGAACTCAGTGTAGCTATTAGTTTTTGTTTTGTGTTTTGTTTTGGGTTTCCCTTTTTTTTGTGATAAAAAGAGTTGAGAAATCAATGAGTATTGTAGGTATTAGGTGCTCCTCAAAATCACATGACATTGTATTCTTCTTCATGATTACATTTGACAAGGGGACACATAATCATAATTTAGGGCCTATTGACCTAAATTTCATCATCAATTGTGTTCTTTTTATTCTTATACCAGTTAATTCTATCAATAGCCATGGTCCCAAAAAAATACATAACTTCCACTCTATCTTAAAAAAGACCACCCTCTATTTTTGTTTTCGGTATATATATATATATATATATATATATATATATATATATATATATATATATATATATATATATATATATATATATATATATATATATATATATATATATATATATATATATATATATATATATTGGGTCATCCCTGATTCGAATTTAAAAAAGTAAAGATAATTTGGGAGTGTTATCTGTCATGAAAAATATGTTATAGTTCATAAAGCACAATTAGGCCTTAGGGATTGAACACTAAGAAAATATGTTAACTCAACATATTCATTTACAAGAACTATTAACTACACTTGCTACCATCTAGAAGGCTTATGTTTTGTTTTCCTACAAACACAAAGCTTATGATGATATAATGTTTTAACTTCTAAACTTACAATGTACTTAGGACTAAATTCAGATTATCCTAGACTCTTGATTAATAATCAATTTATCTCTATTTTGACACATCCCAAAAACAGGTCACAAATTTAAACTTTTCTCAAACCTTGTCAAAGGGATAAAAACACCTCCTAAATCTAATATAGGCCTAATACGATGAGTTAGCTTCTTGTTTATGACAATTTCTAAATAACAATAAGTTTACTAAAAGATCATTATAAGCTTCAAAGTGTTGATACGAAGTTCAATGAAAAGCTTCTAATTGAAATGTCAAAGTTAACTCCAACTTATATGTAAACCTATTCTTTACAAAAGCTGTAATTACTTTAAGTTTCATTTTAATACAGTTCTTTTCAAAAGTGTTTGTTAATAAGTTAATCTAAATTGTCTCAACGAAAGGTCAACGCAAGATTACTTAGCTCTCAAAATATCTCATGCAAAAACTCCCACAATAATTTGACAAACACATACTTCACTTTAACCAAAAAATTCATAACTGATGGTTAAGTTTTCTTTGTATGTTCTCTTTAATATGTCACCCGAAGGACTCAGAAGTATCAATTATAACAATTCATCACTAAATCCATAAAATTAAAATACAGAGAAAGAATATAATATTACTTCAATTATACTAATATAAAACTAGTAGGTGCAGCCCCTTCGGATCGACATGCAATCCAGTCAGACCCAGAGCGCTGATGACACTTTGGCTTGCTTGCCATGGTAGACTAGCCACCAAAAATCGATTGAAAAAGTTTGGAATGATTAATGTTGATTGTTGTTGCTACTGTTCTCATGAGGAAACAATAGATCATTTGTTCTATGGTTTCTTAGAATTGAAAAATATGGTTGAAGGTTCTTCAATGGATCCAAGTCAAAGGGATTCCACATGAATGGAGCGATGAGCTAGAATAATTGATCCTAGCCACTGAAGGTAAGGGATGGAGAGCATCCATCCTGAAGTTGGCAGCCGCGGAAACTATTTACAGAGTCTGAAAATACCCTAATGATAAATGTTACGGTAATACGGTGGATAATACAAAGATAATGGATAAAATAATTGACATGATAGTTTATAGCTGGTGGTATAGCGGGAAATATAGGAAACATATAGCAAAACTGATGCTTTATAGTTAGCTTTTTTTTTCCTTTTTGTCGTTTTTGAAGGCTGGACCCTAAAGATTGTCATTGTATTTATTTGGTTTTTTCTGCATTCCACCCAAATCCAGTATTTTACAAGAGTGAATAGAAGTCACGCTACATGGCCCACAACCTATGCATTTTTGTCTTTAGTTGCCCGAGTTTAAATTATCTATTAGTTATGCAACTCAACCTAGTAGTCATTGAGGATCATGTTCTATTATGAAACACTCCATTTATCATATTTCCTTTTGTAACTTCATCAACATAATGTCAATGAAAGCTTTAGTTACAAAATCAGGACAAAACTTTGAGTCAATGAAAGCTTTAAGTCATTACGGTTCCTATAAAGTAGAAACATCTTCCATTTACTTCTAAATAATAAGAAAACAATGACTTTTTCAACAATGAGTTAATATGGCTTCAAGGATTGTTGACAGAGTTGGGATTCATCCAAGAGAGGAGTGTTTTTCATAGCGATAGTCAGAGTGCAATACATATGCCTAAGAATTCAGCATTCCACTCTAGAACGAAGCACATTGATCCCCGTTATCACTTCATCAGAATTTTGCTTGAGGATGAGATGCTAACGTTGATGAAGATTCTCAGAAGTAAGAACCCACCATACATGTTGGCAAAGGTGATGACTATAGATAAACTGAAGATGTGCTTAACTTCAGTTGGCTTACTAGAATAACATACCGGAGAAGGTTGTTGCATGATCGAGGTGTGAAGACCGACTGAAGTCAATCTTCAAGTGGGATATTGTTGAAAAAATCATTATTTTCTTATTATTTGGATGATCATTGTTTTCTTATTATTTAGAAGTAAATGGAAGATGTTTCTACTTTATAGGAACCGTAATGAATGAGTTACGAAAGATGCATCCAATGCTTTGGCCATTAAGGATGTCAAAGCCAAAACAATATTAATTCCAACATTAAGAGAATTTTTAATAACTAGAGAAATATGTTGAATTGTAATTCCTTGTGTCGAAGCAGGTTGCTTGATAGAACAAGGAAGTGTCGAACCACCTAGTATGTTAAGTTGTGTTAGTGTGTCAAAGTGTCGAAACATGTTGCTTCACACAGGATTTCGACTTATGCCTATTTTAGTAGTGTTGGCTATTTTGGACTTTTATAGTTCTGGGTTTTTTCTTGAGGTCCAAGTTAACCTAAACCTATAAATAGAGGAAGTAACCCTTATTCTTGTAATGAAGTGAATAGAGTATTCATAACATTGTAATTCATAGTATTTTGCAGTTGCAAAGTGAATAAGAAGTTTTCCACAGTTTATGGGCAGAGAGAAATTCTGTAGAATTTAATTCTTCTTCTCCTTCATCGTTCTTTACTTCCTTTCTTTCTCCATTGTTCTTCTATTTCATTGTTATTGTGTGGGTGATGACAATCTTGTTCATCAGGATTGATTTAAATTCTTCATAGGTTATGATGGATTTCCAACATCTGGTATCAAGAGTTCCGGTTTAATCGATTCGTGAAAAGAAAATCACCATGGCAATGAATCATCTAAACAGACATTTTCCAACAAATCTTGTGATTCTCAAGAACAACAATCATCAGAATTGGTGAAAGCAGATAAAGATTGTGTTTTGTTATCAAGATCTTTGGGATCTTGTGAAGGAAGGTGTATCAACGCTTGTAGAAGACATGATAGATCAAGAAAAGACTACGCATGAAGAATTGAAGAAGAAAGATTATAAATCTCTCTTTATAATCCATCAATGTGTTGATGCAGATAACTTTGAAAAGGATAGTGATGCAGAGTCAGCGAAAGAAGCATGAGAACTTCTGGAGAAATCGTTTGGAGGCACAGAGAAGGTGAAAGAGGTGAGGTTACAAACTCACAAAAGGAGATATGAATTTCTTTAGATGGAAGACAATGAAAGCATAACTGATTTCCCCACCAAGGTTACGAAACTGGTAAATCAAATCAATATATTGTTGGTGTAAGCCCTAGAGGCCAATACTTTTGGTACTTGTATTGAATTGTTTATTAATAATAAAAGGCTTTTTCTTTATTATGTTTGTCTAATAAAGTCCCTAGAATAGATAGTTCGTTTAATGTATCAAGTGTGACTTAATCATGAGATCACATTAAACATAAGGACACTATTCTTAAAGTATCCATAGTCGAGCTTTATTGTGAAGTGGGATAATATTAAAGCATTAAGACTATTATGTATATAGACTGATGATCACATCTCGTGGATCATGGATAAGGAGTTATCAAGTCTTAAACATAGGTATGAATACTAAGAGTAATATTTATACTGGATTAACCCGCTATGAGAATACTATATAGAATGTTATGCAAAGTGTCATAAGTTATTCTCATGGTGATAATGGTGTATACCACCCTTCGACCTGAAACCACTATGGACCCTAGATGTAGAGTCGAGTGCCTTATTGCTGATCAAACATTGTCCGTAACTGGATAACCATAAAGATAGTTGATGGGTACTCCACGAAGCGTGCTAAGGGACATGAGTGACCTAGATGGAATTTTCTCATCTTGGATAACAGGATAAATGTCTATGGGCCCAATATTGAACTGGACAAGGATGACACGGTTTATGCCTTGTATTCAATATAGACATAAGGGAAAAAGGGTAATTCTACATATAAGTATTATCACAAAAGGATTCGTCGGATCACATGACATTTTCGTGTCTTGGGTAGCAGTGATGTGTTGCTAAATACCGCTCACTGTTTATTATGTTAAATAAGTGATTTAATATAATTGCCAATGCCGCGAAAACCTATAGGGTCACGCACAAAAGGACGAATTGAAGAGAGATAAAGTAACTAAGGAATATCGTAATGTACGGTGCCCTTAAGTGAATTGTAGAACATCGTAAGGTACGGTGTACTTAAGTAGAATACAAAATATGGTAAGGTACCACGCGCTTAAGTGATTTTGGCATATTATAAGATATGGGCCATATACACTTGAGTGGGCTTTTTAGCTTGCAGCCCACACAAGTGGTTTTATAAATAGAACCCTTGTGTAGAAGCATTGGTGCAGTTGTAATTTTGTTTCTCTCTCTCTCACTCAAAGCCTTCATTCGTAGCAGCTAGCACTGAGATTGAAGGAATCCATTCGCGTGGACTGAGTAGAGGCGTTGTCATCGTTCAACGTTCGTGATCGCTCTGTAGATCTGCATCAAAGGTTACAATCGCCACAAGAGGTAACAATTCTATCACTGATCATGCCCATTCGTAAGGATCACTAAAGGAGAAATTTCAAATCCTGATGCGTTTTGGATCTCCCTTCTCCTTCACATATATGGAGAAGTGTTGACATCAATATCGGTTGTTGGAAAGATCTTAAGGTCATTGGCTCCAAAGTTCGACCACGTGGTAGTAGCCATAGAAGAGTTGAAAGATCTGTCAAAACTGACAAAGCAAGAGCTTCAAGGTATGCTTAAATCTTATGAACAAAGAATTGCTGAAAGAGCTGCAGGAAAGTTAAGAGTGATATGGCTTTACAGGCGCAATCAGTAAAAGAAATGAAAAGAAAAGGAAGCTAGAATGGAAACAAAGGCAAAGGAGGCTACAACAATTCGACTGGTCAAAATCAGCAAGAAGGAAGTTGGTATAATCAGAGAAAACCATGGAACCAAGGCAACCAAAGAGGTGGTGTTGCAGGTAGAGGAAGAGGTGGTGGTCAAAATCCTTACAAGAGTCACATTCAGTGTTACAATTGTCAGAAATATGGTCATTATTCTAGTGATTGTCCAGAAAAGCAGAAGAACCAAGAAACTTATGCAAAATAGGCGAAGCATGAAGAAGAAGAGACGTTGCTAATGGTTACAACAAGCGATGAAGAGAGATTCAAGGACCAGTGGTACTTGGACTCCTGATGCTCATCACACGTGTCTGGAAGGAAAGATTGGTTTGTCAACATAAAGCCCTCAATGAAGAACATGGTGAAATTTGCAAATGACAACACTCTAGCAGCTGAAGGTGTTAGTGATGTTTTGATTATGAGGAAAGATGGCAAAAGGTCAGTAATTTCAAATGTGTTTGTAAGACCCCAATTTTGACCCTAAGATCCCTCAAGTAATTTCATCATATGCATTAGCATTGCGATTATACCTTGGCATCCTCCTTACCCCTCTTTCATTTGGTTTGTTTTGGGAGAGATCACCAAGCACCATGTGATTATATCATACTTATATATTATCATTTTACTAACCAAAATACCAAAAATATGTCTTTGTATTTGCCTAACTCTTTTGTAGGTAGGGCATGATCCCATTGGTTTATCAAGTACATACCTAGGGTTTGAGACCATCATGACAAAGAGCATCACGATGGATTGATCCAAGAATGGTTATAAGCATGAGATATGAGTCCCATTGATTCCTACATGTTATATTGATCAAGTATTCTTCAAGAGTTTGAAGGTGATTTGCCTTGAAAACCCTAGTTTGATTGGGTATCTTGAGTAACTTCTCCAACAAGCTATCTCACCAATTGATCAAATTCCTCAAGGGACACTTAAAATTTCATCATATTATGCATATATGAACTACCATGAGCCAATAAAGTGAAGAGAATTGAAGATTAGCAAGTTGGTTGATGGTGGTTGGCCAGATGGATTCATCTGATCAAAACTGGGTCTCCCTACACCCTATCTCCTACAATTTCCACTATATGAAAATGATTCCAAGAGCAAAGTTGCTCTAAATAACATTACAAACAACTTTCATGTTGAGACCTAGAGCTATTTTATCTTGGAAAATCATTTTCTATATTGAAACATTATAAGTCATTTTGTCTAAACCCTAATTTGAAAGTCAACTTCCCAAGGCCATCATAACTTGCTCAATTTTTATGAGATGAAAGATTTCCAAGTTGAAAAATCAAATTTAAGATGTCTACTTCGACTTTGATGTTTGGAGTGAGATCTAAATCAACTTTTATGAGCGTGTGATATGAGGATACATTATAGGTCATTTTTTACCTATACCATTGAACAAGTGATTTTTCCAAACTTCAAAAATGCATAACTCTATCATTATAAATCCAAATGCCATGAAATTGGTGACCATTTTGAAGGTCTTTGAAATAGATACAACGTTTTTGAAGACACTTTTCTCATTTGAAGCTCACAAAAAAAGCTAAGCAAGGTGGAATATTGAGATATATGGCTTAACACTTAGAAATTTTTTCAGCATGTTGAAATTTCCAAACTTCCACCTCTAAATTCACCATGATACAAGTTCCAAATGAAAAAGTGTTGAACATAAAAGTTGTTCCTCTTGATCTAATCTTTCCAAAGAACCCAATTTTATGCATTTTGGATGAAGTTTGTTAGGTTTGCGCATGGGTTTAACAGAGCTGCATGATTGGAAGAAATCAAATGTCCAAAATCACATTGCACTTTGCCTTGCCCTTAAAGCATCATTTGAACTTCAGTACAATTGCAATTGGACCAAATTGGATTTCTTCATGGGCCTATACACGCCCATGCAAGCTTGTGCATCACAATGCCAAATTTAGCAATTTTTCAAGTGTGCAATTATCAATCCCAAATGCTATAAATACAAAGCCTCTTAGCTCATTTCAAACACACCTTGCGCGCCAGCTTTGCCCCCCAGTTCAAACCCTCACATTTCAAAGGAAAACCTGAGAATTTTCAACTTGAAAATTGAGTTTGAATCTCACTATTTGGAGATTCAAGAACTCCAGGATCCAAAGCTTTGTACCATTGCCAAACATCTTCTGCAAGCTTCTCAAGTGTGATCAGATCGAGTTTGAAGCAAGCAACATCAAGTTCTGCACAACATTGAAGGTAATTTTCAGAAAACTTCATCTCTTTTATTCTCACTCAATTCTACTCAATTCTCTTGGATCTTTGGTTGTCTGAAGTCCTACCAATGTAGGCAAGAAGATTGAGTTGCTTACAGGTCAAATCGAAGCAAATCAGTTGACACACCTCAAAATTCAACTCCTCATATCTTTCTATATATGTGGAGTTAGTTAAAATTGAGGTTAGACTTGTGCTCTACACCATTTTTTCTTTCAGATCATGTCCTCCTTTTTTATTTTGGTGATGGTTAAGGGTGGACCAGTCCGGTGAGATTCACCGGAGAAAAAGACCGGAGATATGGCTCCGGTGGTGTGTTGGCACGTCTCCTAGCCACAGGATCCTTTCAAAATGTTTTAATCTTAGGCGTTGGTTTTGATTACCACGCGTGTGGCGTGCTGACTAGGTTCCATCATGGAACGCGCGCTCTGGTCCACTTGATCTGCCACCTCAATTAATGAGGGAGATCAAGTGGCTCACGTTTTTTCTGATTATTTGAATTTCATTTAATTTGTTTTATTTTCATTAATTCATATTAATTTTAATATTGATCCAAAAAATATGAGAGTTTCAACAAAAAAATTTAAAAAATTTTCTCTTTCATATTTTGAATTAAAATTATTTTTTGGATCATTATTAATATTTTTCATGATTTAATTGATTTTGTGAATATTTTTAATTGTTTAAAAATATTTTTAAGTCTTTAAAAATTTTGATATTTTTTCTCCAAGGTCCTTTGACCTTGTTTGACATATGATAAATCTCATGGCCATTTCTTTGGTGTTTTGATGAGGGTTTAGGAATTTGACAAACCGTATTTAATTTAAATGCCTTATTTTAGTATTTTTAATTTGAATAAATGCCAAATAATTGTGTTGACCTCTTGTGATGATTTGTGCAAGTTTGACTCTTGTTGTTGGGCCTTGGTCAAGGTTGATTTGACTTTGTTGAGTTAATATCATTGGATTTAGGGGATTGATGGAATGTACATTCCATCTCCCAAAATGAATGAATGATATTAATTTGGTAAAAGTCCTCCTTTGTCCAATTTAAGTTTTGATCCATTCCCCTCCCTCTTCATCTACTTCCCCTTCTTTATACATTCATCTCATTTGGCCTATGATATCTCTAAGTCCTAAGGCTAGTTGATTGCAAAATCAACATAAGTATGGATGAGATTAGGCCACCTCTTTTGCATAAGGGGCGCTAGAGTCTCCCCCACTAGGCCTCTTCATCCCACTCTGCCTCTGGAACCTTTGCCAGCTGCATACGGTTTTCCACGATCATTCTGATTCTTGCCTCTTCTATCAACCCTTTGCTGATAGCTCTCTGCTCTGGCTTTGGAATCCTGTTCAAAAATCCTGCAACAGTCAACCAAGTTAGAAAACACTCTGATCCGCTGATATCCAATAGCCTGTTTGATCTCGGGACGCAACCCGTTCTCAAACTTCACACATTTCGAAAATTCTCCAGCAGCCTCATTATAGGGAGTGTAATACTTCGACAGCTCTGTGAACTTAGCAGCATACTCAGTAACCGACCGATTGCCCTGCTTCAATTCCAAGAACTCTATCTCTTTCTTTCCTCTAACATCCTCTGGAAAATACTTCCTCAGGAATCTCTCTCTGAACACAGCCCAAGTGATCTCAGCATTTCCAGCAGATTCCAACTCAGTGCGGGTAGCAACCCACCAATCATCTGCTTCCTCTGACAGCATATGCGTACCGAACCTGACCTTCTGGTTATCGGCACACTCAGTTACTCGGAAGATTCTCTCGATCTCCTTCAACCACTTCTGAGCGCCATCTGGATCGTATGCTCCCTTGAACATTGGAGGATTGTTCTTCTGGAACTCACTCAGTTGACGAGCAGCTCCCATTCCCACAACATTCGGGTTCCCTCCAAGTACTCCAGCTAGCATACCCAGAGCCTCAGCAATCGCAGCATCATCTCTACCTCTTCCAGCCATCTCTATTCTGAAAACCCAACAAGCTAAAACAATAAGTACTGATAGGGTTACACAACACCTATCCCGTACAGGGGAAACAGAATAATTACGACTCGACTCGACCGACTATGCTCTGATACCACTAATGTAACACCCTTCTAAAATACCCCAATATTTAATTAAAACAACATATAAAACTCAGAGTAATTATGCAGTTAAGGGTGTCACACACAAACACTGTACACCATTCACCAATATAACGGTCATGCTCTTTATTGATTCAAAACATAAGCATTTGCATAAAACGCAGCGGATAGAAATCTCATCAATCATGTAAAACATTACATGTAAAATGGTTCATAACCAACAATAAAACATTTAAAACAAGTTAAAACATCCCATCCCGATGTTACATCTATCAGAGCACGACCCACTAAGGAGACTACACTAGACTCCAAGCATTAGCTTCTACTCAACTCATTGCTCGTTACCTGAAAAATAGTTGTAAGGGTGAGTTCCTCAATCGATATAATAAGCATTATAAATTATCATGTCATGTTAAGTAAATAACACATTTCATCACCCAAATCAGATTACACATTCAGCAACGGCAATATCAACTCAATCATACTCATACTCAATGTCAACACAACCACACGTATAATATTGGAATACATCCATTCATATTATACGCCATACATACGTTATGCAATGAGACTCCACACATGCGGTACCGACTATTCTTGAACATATAGTTCAAGCTCACCGATCAAATCCAGATACGGCTACTAAGCTCACTAGTCCCACTCATTTGAGACCTAGTGACTCACTCACTAATTCCTCACCATGGGAATTAGCTACAGCCACAAAGGCTATGCTATGCACACTAATCATCTAGCATGCAGACATCAACAACAAATCTACAATAATTCACTCACTAATTCCTCACCATGGGAATTAGCTACAGCCCCAAGGCTATGCTATGCACGCTAATCATCTAGCAATGCAACATCAACAACAATCCACAATGGACACATGCTCACACCCTAAGCCATACAACAGCCCATTCACAAATACATGCATACTATATACATTCGCAACGTTATGCATATCATCATACGTCATCAACATATTTGTCAAAACATCATATCATCTCAAATAAATGAACACAATATTAGCACACTCTACTAATACCTATACTGCTCAGAACAGCGGGAAATAATCCCTACCATATCACACACTGATATAGGCAACCACCAATTAGGCACACAACATTTAAATTAATAATTTTTCCACTCTGCAACAGCGTTAACCGGTTAACGCCCTGAGTTAACCGGTTAACGCAGGCAAAACACGCTTACTGCCCAAAACTTAACAGTGTTAACCGGTTAACGCCCTGGGTTAACCGGTTAACGCAGGCAAAACAGCACTAATTCTCAACTCGTAACAGTGTTAACCGGTTAACACCCTGGGTTAACCGGTTAACGCAGACAAAACAGTAGTTCCTGCGCTAACACAAAGCAGAATGCAGAATTCTCCGCATTTTTCGCCGTTAGAGGACTTCCGGACCTCCGATTCCAATTCCGTAAAAAGCTATACGTTAGGGAAATTACAACACACTCAATTACAGGTTCAATTCCAGTTTTTACACAACATATCCATCACAATTTTCAGCATTCAACAATCCCAATTAGGGTCAATTCAACGGTTTATCACTACCCATTACATGCTAACCCATAATACCCATTAAACGACGATAAACCCCCCTTACCTGAGTTAATCCGGCAACTTTGAGCTTCAAGCTTTTCCGTTCTCCAACTCTTGCTCTCTAGCTCTTCCTCTTGCCCTTTCTCCGTTTTCTCAATCGCTTCTCTGTTTCACGTGAAAACCTTTTCTTTACCAAATGGGCTCTTTTTCTTTATTTCACACTTATATATTTTCCAATTTATATTATTATCCCAATAATAATAATAATTCAATAATTCCAAAAATAATAATAATAATAATCCAATTATCTAATTAAATTAATAAATATATTATTAACTTAATTTAAATAATTATCATATTATTATCGGGGTGTTACAACTCTCCCCCACTAAAAGAGTTTTCGTCCTCGAAAACATACCTCAATCGAATAACTCCGGATAAGACTCCTTCATCTGACTCTCAAGTTCCCAAGTCACATTGCCACCTGCTGGTCCTCCCCAAGCTACCTTCACCAAGGCAATCTCTTTACCCCGCAACTGCTTCAACTCTCGATCCTCAATCCTCATAGGTGATGTTTCAACAGTCAGGTTATCTCTCACCTGTACATCATCTATTTGGACTACATGCGACGGATCATTAATGTACCTCCTCAACTGAGACACATGAAAAACTTCATGCAAATTCGCAAGCGACGGCGGTAAAGCGATACGATAGGCTACTTCCCCTATCCTCTCCAAAATCTGATAAGGACCAATAAATCGAGGTGTCAACTTTTTCGAATTCAAAGCTCGACCAACCCCAGTTATCGGAGTAACACGAAGAAACACATGATCTCCCTCTTGAAATTCAAGTGACTTCCTCCTCTTGTCATGATAACTCTTCTGACGACTCTGAGCAATTCTCATCTTCTCCTGAATCATCTTAATCTTTTCCGTAGTCTGTTGAACAATCTCCGGTCCAACCACAGCACGCTCACCGGACTCATACCAACATAAAGGTGTCCGACATCTCCTACCATACAAAGCTTCAAACGGTGCCATACCAATGCTCGAATGAAAACTATTGTTGTAGGTAAACTCAATCAAAGGTAAATAACAATCCCAAGCAACTCCCTTTTCCAAAACACAAGCTCTCAAAAGATCCTCTAATGACTGAATCGTCCTCTCAGTCTGACCATCAGTCTGCGGATGATATGCAGAACTCAATCTCAGCTTAGTTCCCAAAGCCCTCTGCAAACCTTCCCAAAACTTCGATGTAAATCTAGGATCTCTGTCCGAAACAATACTAGACGGAATACCATGCAAACTTACAATCTTCTCAATATACAACTCGGCTAATCTCTCTAACGTATAATCCATTCTGATCGGAATGAAATGAGCCGACTTCGTCAATCTATCCACAATCACCCAAATAGCTTCAAAATTCTTACTTGTCCTCGGTAAACCAGAAACAAAATCCATACTGATACTATCCCACTTCCACTCTGGAATAGCCAACGGTTGCATTAGCCCAGACGGCTTCTGATGCTCAATCTTTGACTTCTGACAAGTCAAACAGGATCTCAGTTGTCTCGAAGCATAAGCTATAACCTGCTTATTCTGCATCAACACACCACCCAAACCCAACAATGAAGCATCACAGTAAATTTCAAATGATTCCGACGGACTCGGTAATATCAGAATAGGAGCAGTAGTCAACCTTCTCTTTAACTCTTGGAAACCTTCTTCACATTTTGAGTCCCAAACAAATGCTTGCCCCTTTCTAGTCAACGGTAACGCCAACTTAGAAAATCCCTCAATGAATTTCCTATAGTAACCAGCCAATCCCAGGAAACTGCGAATCTCAGCAACAGACTTCGGAGCTTCCCACTTAGACACCGCTTCTATCTTAGAAGGATCAACAGCAACACCACCTCTTGAAATCACATGACCAAGAAAACTAACCTCTTCTAACCAAAATTCACACTTTGACAGTTTAGCAAATAACTTCTTTTCTCGTAGAACTCTTAAAACCATTCTCAAATGCTCAGCATGTTCTTCTTCAGATTTCGAATACACCAAAATGTCATCAATAAACACCACAACAAACTTGTCTAGGTACGGATGGAAAATCCTATTCATATACTCCATAAATACTCCAGGCGCATTAGTCACACCAAAAGGCATTACAGAATACTCATAATGTCCATACCTTGTTCTGAAAGCAGTCTTCTGAATATCCTCAGTTTTCACACGTATCTGATGATACCCAGATCTCAAATCTATCTTGCTGAACACACTCGCACCAACCAATTGATCCATCAAATCATCAATCCTCGGCAAAGGATACCGATTCTTGATCGTCACTTTATTCAGTTGCCTGTAGTCCACACACAACCTCATAGTACCTTCTTTCTTCTTAACCAATAACACTGGTGCACCCCACGGTGACACACTCGGACGAATAAATTTCTTATCCAACAGATCTTCCAACTGACTCTTCAATTCAGTTAACTCAACAGCAGACATACGGTACGGAGCCGTCGATATCGGTCTAGTACCAGGTACCAAATCAATCGAGAACTCAACTTCACGCTCTGGCGGCAATTCATTCACTTCTTCAGGAAACACATCAGGAAAATCACACACCACGGCTAGATCACAAATCACCAGTTTATCTTTAGCCTCCAAAGTCGCTAACAGCATAACAACTCTGCCCCATCTGCCACTTCTTCATCCACTTGTCTCGCTGATAGAAACAAATCCTTTCCCCCCTCAATCTCAGGAAAAATCACAGTCTTATCAAAACAGTTGATATAAACTCGGTTAAACACCAACCAGTTCATACCCAAGATAACATCAATCTGCACTAATGGAAGACACACTAGGTCCATCCCAAAGTCTCTACCAAAAATACTCAAAGGACAATTCAAACAAACTGAAGTAGTAGTCACTGAACCCTTCGCAGGAGTATCAATCACCATACTTCCATACATCTCAGATATCTCTAACTTAAGTTTCACAGCACAATCCAAAGATATAAAGGAATGAGTCGCACCTGTGTCAATAATAGCTACAAGAGGAAAGCCATTAATATAACACGTACCTCGGATCAAACGATCATCTGCAGAAGTCTCAGAACCCGATAAAGCAAAGACCTTGCCTCCCGACTGATTCTCTCTCTTTGGCTTAGGACACTGTGGACTGATATGACCCACTTCTCCACAGTTGAAACAAGTTACAGTCTTCAACCGGCACTCTGCAGCCAAATGACCACCTTTGCCACACTTGAAACACTTCATCTCAGCACTGGTACACTCATGGACACGATGTCCAGCCCGACCACATCTATAACACTTAGCAGGGGCGCTAGAGTCTCCCCCACTAGGCCTCTTCATCCCACTCTGCCTCTGGAACCTTTGCCAGCTGCATACGGTTTTCCACGATCATTCTGATTCTTGCCTCTTCTATCAACCCTTTGCTGATAGCTCTCTGCTCTGGCTTTGGAATCCTGTTCAAAAATCCTGCAACAGTCAACCAAGTTAGAAAACACTCTGATCCGCTGATATCCAATAGCCTGTTTGATCTCGGGACGCAACCCGTTCTCAAACTTCACACATTTCGAAAATTCTCCAGCAGCCTCATTATAGGGAGTGTAATACTTCGACAGCTCTGTGAACTTAGCAGCATACTCAGTAACCGACCGATTGCCCTGCTTCAATTCCAAGAACTCTATCTCTTTCTTTCCTCTAACATCCTCTGGAAAATACTTCCTCAGGAATCTCTCTCTGAACACAGCCCAAGTGATCTCAGCATTTCCAGCAGATTCCAACTCAGTGCGGGTAGCAACCCACCAATCATCTGCTTCCTCTGACAGCATATGCGTACCGAACCTGACCTTCTGGTTATCGGCACACTCAGTTACTCGGAAGATTCTCTCGATCTCCTTCAACCACTTCTGAGCGCCATCTGGATCGTATGCTCCCTTGAACATTGGAGGATTGTTCTTCTGGAACTCACTCAGTTGACGAGCAGCTCCCATTCCCACAACATTCGGGTTCCCTCCAAGTACTCCAGCTAGCATACCCAGAGCCTCAGCAATCGCAGCATCATCTCTACCTCTTCCAGCCATCTCTATTCTGAAAACCCAACAAGCTAAAACAATAAGTACTGATAGGGTTACACAACACCTATCCCGTACAGGGGAAACAGAATAATTACGACTCGACTCGACCGACTATGCTCTGATACCACTAATGTAACACCCTTCTAAAATACCCCAATATTTAATTAAAACAACATATAAAACTCAGAGTAATTATGCAGTTAAGGGTGTCACACACAAACACTGTACACCATTCACCAATATAACGGTCATGCTCTTTATTGATTCAAAACATAAGCATTTGCATAAAACGCAGCGGATAGAAATCTCATCAATCATGTAAAACATTACATGTAAAATGGTTCATAACCAACAATAAAACATTTAAAACAAGTTAAAACATCCCATCCCGATGTTACATCTATCAGAGCACGACCCACTAAGGAGACTACACTAGACTCCAAGCATTAGCTTCTACTCAACTCATTGCTCGTTACCTGAAAAATAGTTGTAAGGGTGAGTTCCTCAATCGATATAATAAGCATTATAAATTATCATGTCATGTTAAGTAAATAACACATTTCATCACCCAAATCAGATTACACATTCAGCAACGGCAATATCAACTCAATCATACTCATACTCAATGTCAACACAACCACACGTATAATATTGGAATACATCCATTCATATTATACGCCATACATACGTTATGCAATGAGACTCCACACATGCGGTACCGACTATTCTTGAACATATAGTTCAAGCTCACCGATCAAATCCAGATACGGCTACTAAGCTCACTAGTCCCACTCATTTGAGACCTAGTGACTCACTCACTAATTCCTCACCATGGGAATTAGCTACAGCCCCAAAGGCTATGCTATGCACACTAATCATCTAGCATGCAGACATCAACAACAAATCTACAATAAGTCACTCACTAATTCCTCACCATGGGAATTAGCTACAGCCCCAAGGCTATGCTATGCACGCTAATCATCTAGCAATGCAACATCAACAACAATCCACAATGGACACATGCTCACACCCTAAGCCATACAACAGCCCATTCACAAATACATGCATACTATATACATTCGCAACGTTATGCATATCATCATACGTCATCAACACATTTGTCAAAACATCATATCATCTCAAATAAATGAACACAGTATTAGCACACTCTACTAATACCTATACTGCTCAGAACAGCGGGAAATAATCCCTACCATATCACACACTGATATAGGCAACCACTAATTAGGCACACAACATTTAAATTAACAATTTTTCCACTCTGCAACAGCGTTAACCGGTTAACGCCCTGAGTTAACCGGTTAACGCAGGCAAAACACGCTTACTGCCCAAAACTTAACAGTGTTAACCGGTTAACGCCCTGGGTTAACCGGTTAACGCAGGCAAAACAGCACTAATTCTCAACTCGTAACAGTGTTAACCGGTTAACACCCTGGGTTAACCGGTTAACGCAGACAAAACAGTAGTTCCTGCGCTAACACAAAGCAGAATGCAGAATTCTCCGCATTTTTCGCCGTTAGAGGACTTCCGGACCTCCGATTCCAATTCCGTAAAAAGCTATACGTTAGGGAAATTACAACACACTCAATTACAGGTTCAATTCCAGTTTTTACACAACATATCCATCACAATTTTCAGCATTCAACAATCCCAATTAGGGTCAATTCAACGGTTTATCACTACCCATTACATGCTAACCCATAATACCCATTAAACGACGATAAACCCCCCTTACCTGAGTTAATCCGGCAACTTTGAGCTTCAAGCTTTTCCGTTCTCCAACTCTTGCTCTCTAGCTCTTCCTCTTGCCCTTTCTCCGTTTTCTCAATCGCTTCTCTGTTTCACGTGAAAACCTTTTCTTTACCAAATGGGCTCTTTTTCTTTATTTCACACTTATATATTTTCCAATTTATATTATTATCCCAATAATAATAATAATTCAATAATTCCAAAAATAATAATAATAATAATCCAATTATCTAATTAAATTAATAAATATATTATTAACTTAATTTAAATAATTATCATATTATTATCGGGGTGTTACAACTCTCCCCCACTAAAAGAGTTTTCGTCCTCGAAAACATACCTCAATCGAATAACTCCGGATAAGACTCCTTCATCTGACTCTCAAGTTCCCAAGTCACATTGCCACCTGCTGGTCCTCCCCAAGCTACCTTCACCAAGGCAATCTCTTTACCCCGCAACTGCTTCAACTCTCGATCCTCAATCCTCATAGGTGATGTTTCAACAGTCAGGTTATCTCTCACCTGTACATCATCTATTTGGACTACATGCGACGGATCATTAATGTACCTCCTCAACTGAGACACATGAAAAACTTCATGCAAATTCGCAAGCGACGGCGGTAAAGCGATACGATAGGCTACTTCCCATATCCTCTCCAAAATCTGATAAGGACCAATAAATCGAGGTGTCAACTTTTTCGAATTCAAAGCTCGACCAACCCCAGTTATCGGAGTAACACGAAGAAACACATGATCTCCCTCTTGAAATTCAAGTGACTTCCTCCTCTTGTCATGATAACTCTTCTGACGACTCTGAGCAATTCTCATCTTCTCCTGAATCATCTTAATCTTTTCCGTAGTCTGTTGAACAATCTCCGGTCCAACCACAGCACGCTCACCGGACTCATACCAACATAAAGGTGTCCGACATCTCCTACCATACAAAGCTTCAAACGGTGCCATACCAATGCTCGAATGAAAACTATTGTTGTAGGTAAACTCAATCAAAGGTAAATAACAATCCCAAGCAACTCCCTTTTCCAAAACACAAGCTCTCAAAAGATCCTCTAATGACTGAATCGTCCTCTCAGTCTGACCATCAGTCTGCGGATGATATGCAGAACTCAATCTCAGCTTAGTTCCCAAAGCCCTCTGCAAACCTTCCCAAAACTTCGATGTAAATCTAGGATCTCTGTCCGAAACAATACTAGACGGAATACCATGCAAACTTACAATCTTCTCAATATACAACTCGGCTAATCTCTCTAACGTATAATCCATTCTGATCGGAATGAAATGAGCCGACTTCGTCAATCTATCCACAATCACCCAAATAGCTTCAAAATTCTTACTTGTCCTCGGTAAACCAGAAACAAAATCCATACTGATACTATCCCACTTCCACTCTGGAATAGCCAACGGTTGCATTAGCCCAGACGGCTTCTGATGCTCAATCTTTGACTTCTGACAAGTCAAACAGGATCTCAGTTGTCTCGAAGCATAAGCTATAACCTGCTTATTCTGCATCAACACACCACCCAAACCCAACAATGAAGCATCACAGTAAATTTCAAATGATTCCGACGGACTCGGTAATATCAGAATAGGAGCAGTAGTCAACCTTCTCTTTAACTCTTGGAAACCTTCTTCACATTTTGAGTCCCAAACAAATGCTTGCCCCTTTCTAGTCAACATCGTCAACGGTAACGCCAACTTAGAAAATCCCTCAATGAATTTCCTATAGTAACCAGCCAATCCCAGGAAACTGCGAATCTCAGCAACAGACTTCGGAGCTTCCCACTTAGACACCGCTTCTATCTTAGAAGGATCAACAGCAACACCACCTCTTGAAATCACATGACCAAGAAAACTAACCTCTTCTAACCAAAATTCACACTTTGACAGTTTAGCAAATAACTTCTTTTCTCGTAGAACTCTTAAAACCATTCTCAAATGCTCAGCATGTTCTTCTTCAGATTTCGAATACACCAAAATGTCATCAATAAACACCACAACAAACTTGTCTAGGTACGGATGGAAAATCCTATTCATATACTCCATAAATACTCCAAGCGCATTAGTCACACCAAAAGGCATTACAGAATACTCATAATGTCCATACCTTGTTCTGAAAGCAGTCTTCTGAATATCCTCAGTTTTCACACGTATCTGATGATACCCAGATCTCAAATCTATCTTGCTGAACACACTCGCACCAACCAATTGATCCATCAAATCATCAATCCTCGGCAAAGGATACCGATTCTTGATCGTCACTTTATTCAGTTGCCTGTAGTCCACACACAACCTCATAGTACCTTCTTTCTTCTTAACCAATAACACTGGTGCACCCCACGGTGACACACTCGGACGAATAAATTTCTTATCCAACAGATCTTCCAACTGACTCTTCAATTCAGTTAACTCAACAGCAGACATACGGTACGGAGCCGTCGATATCGGTCTAGTACCAGGTACCAAATCAATCGAGAACTCAACTTCACGCTCTGGCGGCAATTCATTCACTTCTTCAGGAAACACATCAGGAAAATCACACACCACGGCTAGATCACAAATCACCAGTTTATCTTTAGCCTCCAAAGTCGCTAACAGCATAACAACTCTGCCCCATCTGCCACTTCTTCATCCACTTGTCTCGCTGATAGAAACAAATCCTTTCCCCCCTCAATCTCAGGAAAAATCACAGTCTTATCAAAACAGTTGATATAAACTCGGTTAAACACCAACCAGTTCATACCCAAGATAACATCAATCTGCACTAATGGAAGACACACTAGGTCCATCCCAAAGTCTCTACCAAAAATACTCAAAGGACAATTCAAACAAACTGAAGTAGTAGTCACTGAACCCTTCGCAGGAGTATCAATCACCATACTTCCATACATCTCAGATATCTCTAACTTAAGTTTCACAGCACAATCCAAAGATATAAAGGAATGAGTCGCACCTGTGTCAATAATAGCTACAAGAGGAAAGCCATTAATATAACACGTACCTCGGATCAAACGATCATCTGCAGAAGTCTCAGAACCCGATAAAGCAAAGACCTTGCCTCCCGACTGATTCTCTCTCTTTGGCTTAGGACACTGTGGACTGATATGACCCACTTCTCCACAGTTGAAACAAGTTACAGTCTTCAACCGGCACTCTGCAGCCAAATGACCACCTTTGCCACACTTGAAACACTTCATCTCAGCACTGGTACACTCATGGACACGATGTCCAGCCCGACCACATCTATAACACTTAGCAGGGGCGCTAGAGTCTCCCCCACTAGGCCTCTTCATCCCACTCTGCCTCTGGAACCTTTGCCAGCTGCATACGGTTTTCCACGATCATTCTGATTCTTGCCTCTTCTATCAACCCTTTGCTGATAGCTCTCTGCTCTGGCTTTGGAATCCTGTTCAAAAATCCTGCAACAGTCAACCAAGTTAGAAAACACTCTGATCCGCTGATATCCAATAGCCTGTTTGATCTCGGGACGCAACCCGTTCTCAAACTTCACACATTTCGAAAATTCTCCAGCAGCCTCATTATAGGGAGTGTAATACTTCGACAGCTCTGTGAACTTAGCAGCATACTCAGTAACCGACCGATTGCCCTGCTTCAATTCCAAGAACTCTATCTCTTTCTTTCCTCTAACATCCTCTGGAAAATACTTCCTCAGGAATCTCTCTCTGAACACAGCCCAAGTGATCTCAGCATTTCCAGCAGATTCCAACTCAGTGCGGGTAGCAACCCACCAATCATCTGCTTCCTCTGACAGCATATGCGTACCGAACCTGACCTTCTGGTTATCGGCACACTCAGTTACTCGGAAGATTCTCTCGATCTCCTTCAACCACTTCTGAGCGCCATCTGGATCGTATGCTCCCTTGAACATTGGAGGATTGTTCTTCTGGAACTCACTCAGTTGACGAGCAGCTCCCATTCCCACAACATTCGGGTTCCCTCCAAGTACTCCAGCTAGCATACCCAGAGCCTCAGCAATCGCAGCATCATCTCTACCTCTTCCAGCCATCTCTATTCTGAAAACCCAACAAGCTAAAACAATAAGTACTGATAGGGTTACACAACACCTATCCCGTACAGGGGAAACAGAATAATTACGACTCGACTCGACCGACTATGCTCTGATACCACTAATGTAACACCCTTCTAAAATACCCCAATATTTAATTAAAACAACATATAAAACTCAGAGTAATTATGCAGTTAAGGGTGTCACACACAAACACTGTACACCATTCACCAATATAACGGTCATGCTCTTTATTGATTCAAAACATAAGCATTTGCATAAAACGCAGCGGATAGAAATCTCATCAATCATGTAAAACATTACATGTAAAATGGTTCATAACCAACAATAAAACATTTAAAACAAGTTAAAACATCCCATCCCGATGTTACATCTATCAGAGCACGACCCACTAAGGAGACTACACTAGACTCCAAGCATTAGCTTCTACTCAACTCATTGCTCGTTACCTGAAAAATAGTTGTAAGGGTGAGTTCCTCAATCGATATAATAAGCATTATAAATTATCATGTCATGTTAAGTAAATAACACATTTCATCACCCAAATCAGATTACACATTCAGCAACGGCAATATCAACTCAATCATACTCATACTCAATGTCAACACAACCACACGTATAATATTGGAATACATCCATTCATATTATACGCCATACATACGTTATGCAATGAGACTCCACACATGCGGTACCGACTATTCTTGAACATATAGTTCAAGCTCACCGATCAAATCCAGATACGGCTACTAAGCTCACTAGTCCCACTCATTTGAGACCTAGTGACTCACTCACTAATTCCTCACCATGGGAATTAGCTACAGCCCCAAAGGCTATGCTATGCACACTAATCATCTAGCATGCAGACATCAACAACAAATCTACAATAAGTCACTCACTAATTCCTCACCATGGGAATTAGCTACAGCCCCAAGGCTATGCTATGCACGCTAATCATCTAGCAATGCAACATCAACAACAATCCACAATGGACACATGCTCACACCCTAAGCCATACAACAGCCCATTCACAAATACATGCATACTATATACATTCGCAACGTTATGCATATCATCATACGTCATCAACACATTTGTCAAAACATCATATCATCTCAAATAAATGAACACAGTATTAGCACACTCTACTAATACCTATACTGCTCAGAACAGCGGGAAATAATCCCTACCATATCACACACTGATATAGGCAACCACTAATTAGGCACACAACATTTAAATTAACAATTTTTCCACTCTGCAACAGCGTTAACCGGTTAACGCCCTGAGTTAACCGGTTAACGCAGGCAAAACACGCTTACTGCCCAAAACTTAACAGTGTTAACCGGTTAACGCCCTGGGTTAACCGGTTAACGCAGGCAAAACAGCACTAATTCTCAACTCGTAACAGTGTTAACCGGTTAACACCCTGGGTTAACCGGTTAACGCAGACAAAACAGTAGTTCCTGCGCTAACACAAAGCAGAATGCAGAATTCTCCGCATTTTTCGCCGTTAGAGGACTTCCGGACCTCCGATTCCAATTCCGTAAAAAGCTATACGTTAGGGAAATTACAACACACTCAATTACAGGTTCAATTCCAGTTTTTACACAACATATCCATCACAATTTTCAGCATTCAACAATCCCAATTAGGGTCAATTCAACGGTTTATCACTACCCATTACATGCTAACCCATAATACCCATTAAACGACGATAAACCCCCTTACCTGAGTTAATCCGGCAACTTTGAGCTTCAAGCTTTTCCGTTCTCCAACTCTTGCTCTCTAGCTCTTCCTCTTGCCCTTTCTCCGTTTTCTCAATCGCTTCTCTGTTTCACGTGAAAACCTTTTCTTTACCAAATGGGCTCTTTTTCTTTATTTCACACTTATATATTTTCTAATTTATATTATTATCCCAATAATAATAATAATTCAATAATTCCAAAAATAATAATAATAATAATCCAATTATCTAATTAAATTAATAAATATATTATTAACTTAATTTAAATAATTATCATATTATTATCGGGGTGTTACAGGCTTAATTTGAAGAAGATCGTGGAATGGCTATCTTTATTTGATGCCTTGCTCTTCAAGATTGATATAATTGTGCATTGTGTGTTGCTTGATTCTAAATGTCCAAGGGAATTTGGGTTTCTATATGACATTCTTGTCTATTGGATTGCTACCCATTGTTCAGATCTTTTCAACTCTTAACTTTTAATTTTGTGCATAAGATTAGTCTCTTCATCTCCTCCCCATTTATTTAATTTCAAAATCTCTCCCTCTCTTAAAAAAATCTTCTTTGATTGAACTTAGTTTTGTTCTAAACTTTGACCATTTTGCAAATTAGAAACTTTGGCCTTATGCCATTGCATTTTAAACTTATTTTCTTAATCAAACTTATAAATAGACCTAATTATACTTGACTTAAACTTTCAAAAAGCCAAAAAGAGCTAACTCATTCAAACCATTTTTAGGACTTTGGGGCTTTCAAACTTAAAATTTTGTTAAAAACAATATATCCACTTTGAAATTTGTATCATTAACTACGAGATTTTGATCCCTCATTTTTATGTTGGTACGTAGGCACAAGTCTGAAGGTTTTGTCAAACACAAAAATATAATTAATGAATTCTTTTATCATCCCCCCATTCTATTTGTTTGTAAACATCATTTTGTACAAAATAAATATGCACACGAAAAAGGGCACCCTAGGAGTACCTAGGACACTTTGGGTGCTAACACCTTCCCTCTGTGTAACCAACCCCCTTACCTGTAATCTCTGACATTTTATTAGTTTTGATTTGAAATATTCTTACTTTTGGGTTTTGTTCGTACTTTTCCCTTTTTCCTTGGAAATAATAAAAGCGCGGTGGTGACTCTGGTTTTATTGATCTCTAGCTTATCCATAGCTTGATGATCATGAATTTACCGCTACAGAAATTAAGTGGCCACTCTACTAGGGAGTAGTCTCCAGTGGGTTTAGCCTACTTTTTGGTGTGTATATAATTGTATATATGTGATATATGTATATTTGTTTGTGTGGTATAATCTACTTGTTGTGCTTGGTGATCTCTGAGTGGTGAGATAAGTTCTAACCCTAACTTGAGTGCAATTAAGATAGGAGGATGGTATAGTCATGTTCGACTTGTGTGGAGTAGTCCTTAACAAGTTGGCTTGAGATCCATCTGCTCAGTGGAAACTCTTTTAGATTTGGAAATGTCACACAAGTATTTGTGGTTAGGCATTACTATCTCTAATTTGGGTCCGAGAAGCTGAGGACCGTAAAACATTTACCCCTCTTGGCTTATTTAGGACGTAGTGTGGAAACTGTTCAAGTGTAGACTTGATAACAGTTGTTACGCGATACTACACTCAGACGAGTTTCTCTTGAGAATATTATGGGTCGATGAGTCAGTCATCTTAACCTGTAATATCCGATAGATGGAATTAAGACTCTGGGAACTTTTTTAGATCATGATCTACAGGTTTTATCCTTAGTTCACTCCTTTGGGATGGTTCTTACCCAGACTCCATGCTCGTGACTTACAACAAACCTTTGATTCTGGGTTGATCCAATCAAGTCTTGTCAATATCAATGGAACTTAGGTGTTGATAAGGTGTAAACCATAATCCACCAAAATGGATGATTGATCTTGACAATGACTTGATTCATCCCTTGACCTTTGTTTGTTTGCCTTGTGTGTGATCCGTTATTTGTGATTGTTGCATCCATGCATTCATGCGCATCATAACATTCATCACACGAAAATTTCAAGGAACTGATGTATTATTTGCAAATATTTTTAGACCATGGATTGTGGACGAAGGAACACTAAGAAGTACAGTTTCAGATGTCCCGATTTGAAAGAGTTAAGGAAGCTAGCATCTTTTGTATTAGATCCATTGGACTTCAAACAACGTCATGAGAAGCTTTTGTCTATCTTGTCTATTGATGTGGTTGAAGGACTTTTAAGTGTGCTAGTGCAGTTTTATGATCCTCTCTACCGCTGTTTCACTTTCCCAGATTATCAGCTTGTGCCTACACTGGAGGAGTATTCTCATCTCTTGGGGATACCTGTTTCTAGTATAGTACCTTTTATTGGATTGGAGGAGATTCCCCGATCTAGTCTTATTGCTGAAGCTCTTCACTTGAAGAAGTCTGAGATAAAGACTCATTGGGTGAAGAAAGGGGGATTGTTTGGGTTGCCATCTGATTTCCTCATCAAGGAAGCTATTGCTTTTGCTCAAGCCGATAGTGTGGATGCTTTTGAAGCTATCTTTGTGTTGCTCATCTATGATTTAGCTTTGTTCCCTAACATTGACGGTTTTGTTGATGTTAACGCCATTAGACTTTTCTTGATCGGGAATCCTGTGCCTACTTTGTTGGGTGATATGTATTTCTCTTTGCATCTAAGGAATTCTAAGGATGGAGGAACAATTGTCTGTTGCATTCCTCTTCTATACAAGTGGTTTATTTCGCATTTGCCTCAGACACCTGCTTTTGTGGAGAACAAACAATGTCTACGGTGGTCTCAGAGACTTATGTCTCTCACTAATGATGATATAGTTTGGTATGATCCTTCTTTGAGCAGTTTGGAGATTATTGACAGTTGTGGTGAATTCTCTATTGTACCTCTCATTGGTACACAAGGAGGAATTAACTACAACCCTGCTTTAGTCCGTCGTTAACTTGGGTTCCCCTTGAGAGACAAACCTAATAACACTTTGTTAGAAGGTCTTTTCTATCAAGAGGGTAAAGATCCCCAACATTTGAAGCAGAAGATTGTGCATGCTTGGCATAATGTGCATAGGAAGGGAAGATCCGAGCTTGGTCCGTGCAATTGTGTATATTTGGAAGCTTACACCCTTTGGGTAAAGAGGAGAGATTTGGAATTGAAGATACCTTATCCTTATGAAAGACCTATGTTTATGGTTGTGGTTGAGCCATTAACTCTCCCTAACCAAGATGTAGAGGAGTTGGAAGACGCACTCGCCAAGATGAAGCAAGAGAAAGATATGTGGGAAGAGCGTTTCCGTGCTTTAAGCAAGAAGCATGAAGAGTTGCAGTTGGAGTCTAAGGACAAAAATGCACTTATTGAGCTACTTGAAGAGCGAGTGACAAAGAGGCAGAGAGAGCCGGAGGCTTCACCTTCTAGCATGCCTCAACCTTTCGTTGCTTAGAAGAATATTGTTGATCAGCTTGTCCTCGAGAAGGCTCAGATGAAGGCTTCTTTTGAGACCGAGATTCGACACATTCGGAGGAAGTACGCGCCTTCAGCCAAATCTTCTGACATTGTTGTTAGGGATCCTTAGGATGATTAGTCTCCTTTTTTCTTGTGTTTTTTATTTGGTTTCTAAAATTATACTCAGTGTAATCCTTCTAACTATATAAATGAAAAGAGATTTTTGGTCATATCAAATTGTTGCAATTGTTGTTAATATATATATATATATATATATATATATATATATATATATATATATATATATATATATATATATATATATATATATATATATATATATATATATATATATATATATATATATATATATATATATATATATTTGCAAATGATATAGTAAGTTCCTTGAAATTAAAAAAATAAATAAACAAGCATTGCATTTCATGCATCATTCGCATACGCAGGTTTCTCTTTCACCAGATGTCTCATTGGTGTTTATTTTCTGCTTCAGCCTAGCTGACTCATCGATACAACACTCGTGTCAATCATATCAAAATCATGGAACATTTGGAGCAAGAGAACAGAGAGCTGAAGGATGAGATTGCTCGACTGACTGCCATGATGGAGTCAGTGTTGGCTGCTAAGAGCCAATCTTCTCCAACGCCTGCAACTCCTCCTCAGAGGGCGGTTATTTTAGAGGTGGCTACCTCTACCACACCTGCTACTGCCGCTCACTTCACGCCTACCATGTCTGCCGGATTCCCGTGGGGAATGCCTCCGAACTTCATGCCTGAAGGCTTTGCGCCTACCTTTGCTTCCCTGCCGGCATCTAGCCTGGTCATATCCGTGTTACCTCCCGTTGTACACACTTTGCCTCGTGTAGAGGACACCATTTATCATTCCGAGCCATCTGAGGGTCCGGATGTTTACGAGAAAATGGATGAAATGAAGGGTCAGTTCCTTGAGCTGCGCAAGCAATTGAAGACATTGAGATGTAAGGACTTATTTGGGAAGAGTGTTGTCGAGTTGTGTCTGGTGCCGAATATGAAGATTCCGGTGAAATTCAAAGTGTATGACTTTGAAAAGTATAGAGGGAATACATGTCCGCTCATTCATCTAGTGATGTATGCCCGCAAGATGTCTACCCAAACTGACAACGATCAAATGTTGATCCACTACTTCCAAGACAGTTTGACCGGTGTTGCGCTCCGTTGGTATATGGGGTTGGACAGTGCAAGCATTCGCACTTTCAACGAATTGGTAGAGGCTTTTGTCAAGCAGTATAAGTACAATGTGGATATGGCGCCTGATAGAGACCAGTTGAGGTCTATGTCTTAGAAGGATAAAGAGACATTCAAAGAGTATGCGCAGAGATTGAGAGAATTGGTTGCTCAGATCACTCCTCTCTTGGAGGAAAAAGAGATGAGAATTGGCTGCTCAGATCACTTCTCCCATGGAAATTCTTACGTTAATATGGTGGATGGTTGTCTTGGCGAGTTTAAGGTTTTTGATGTTCGTTTTATCAGGAGGTCCTTGGTACAGATGCATAAGGACATTTGTATGGTGAGTGATTGTGAGCATTACCACGATGGTTGTGCTGTTTACAGCGTTAATTCAAGGGGTTATGAAGTTGTGAAAAGGGACATCCAACGACTGATGGATGAAGGCATGATTCAAATTGTTCAATTCCGTCATGTAGATGACGATATAAATGTCATAGTGCTCATTTTCAAGCAACCAGAGAGATTGGTAATTCAGTATAACAGCAGTAGTAATAACAATGCCAGCAATAGATCAGTATCGTCGTTGGTTATACGGTTAGCGGGTTCAGTCCCGTATTCATCTGATAAAGCTGTTCCATATCAGTATAATGCTACAATGATGAAGGATGTTCAAGAGGTCATGTTGCCTACGACCAGTTATGCGGTGAGCATTGTTGATGTTACCAAAGTGACCCGTAGTGGTCGTGTGTTTGGGTCGGTGTTCCCAAAAGATAAAGAAGAATCAATTGTCAGTACGAAGATAGAAGTTCCTGCTGTAGATCCGGTTAGTGCTTCAAAAGGTAAGTCTAGTGAATCCAGCGATTTGAAGGCTAATGATAATGATGAGGTACTTCGTTTAATCAAGAAGAGCGAGTTTAATGTGGTGGAGCAGCTGCTCCAAACCCCCTCAGAAGCGCACAGAGAAGCACTGCAGAGAGTTCTAGAGCAAGAATTTATGGAACATGATGTTACGGTAGATCAATTTGATCATATAGTAGCTAACATCACTTCCTGCAACAATCTCAGCTTTTGTGATGAAGAACTCCCTGAGGAGGGCAGAAATCATAACTTGGCTTTGCATATCTCTATGAATTGCAAAGAGGATGCTTTGTCAAATGTGCTTGTTGACACCGAGTCATCACTAAATGTGTTTCCGAAGTCAACATTGTCGAGGGTGTCATATCAAGGAGCGCCTATGAGGTATAGCGGTGTAATCATTAAAGCTTTTGACGGTTCACGTAAAACGGTTATTGGTGATGTGGACCTTCCGATTAAGATAGGTCCGAGTGATTTTCAAATTACTTTTCAAGTAATGGATATCCACCCGGCCTACAGTTTCTTGTTGGGAAGGCCATGGATCCATGAGGCGGGAGTTGTTACCTCCACTTTGCATCAAAAGCTCAAATTTGTGAAAAATGGAAAGCTTGTAATCGTTGGCGGGGAGAAGGCGTTGTTGGTTAGCTACCTGTCATCTTTCTCTTATGTTGAAGCTGAGGATGAGGTTGGGACTCCGTTCCAAGCCTTATCTATTGCTGCTGAAAAGAGAGTTGGGGCACCTATGTCCTCGTTGAAAGATGCAAAGAAGATTGTTGAAGAAGGCAATATTGAACAGTGGGGGCGCATGGTAGAGGTTTGATCGCTATATTCGCAAGTGCACGAATTACGTCAGAGTAATATAAAAGAATATCGATCCCACAAAGACCAAATCGTCAATCTATCGGTTACTATTGTTATGATGTTTATCTAAGGCGGTACAAATGAGATATTGATGTCACAAAATAACAGTAAATAAAGAAAATGATAAATACAGTGCAGATAAAGATAGGCTTGAATGTATTTCACGTCAGTTAAACGATGCTTCAATTGTCTAAATAGAACTACTTATGGGGCAATATTTTCTACTCTTGAAAAGAATCCATTTAACAGGAATTGTCGCTTTCACGTATTCAGAACTGAGTTTACCCTTAAATTAAGGCCTTTTATTGCCACTTATAAAAGGTGCGTAGAACGCTAAAGTAGTAAACCTATTTTTAAGAAATAAGACTCGTAAGCTTAGTTAAAAAGTGATTTTGATTCGGAAAGTTTACCCAAGGAGTTTCCTAATTTTAAATCTATCAACGCGTCCGAAAACAGTTTCAAAAATCGTTTTTCCTTAAAGTGATAAAAATTCCTAGTTAACTAAGCCAGGGTGCTTTCGCACTCCTTGAGTAGATAAAATTAACCAAGTTTGTTTCAGAAAACTCGAATTAAAAATCAAAACAACCCTTAAAGCATTACTACAGATGCAATATGTGAAACATCTCTTTAACCGCGATCCTTACATTCTAACCTTTGAAAGATTTAGCCAAACATGGTGATACAAACAAATACAACTATATTGAACATGTTGAAAAGACGTTAGAATTTAAGGCGTGAAGAACAAGTAAAACGCGTAAAACAATTAAAACGAGCAATAAAGATAATGGCAAGAAAATTAAATAAAGTAAAGACAATGGCAGGAAATTAAATAAAGTAAAGCATGACAAGTAATTAAATAAAGTAAAGCATGACAAGGAATTAAATAAAGTAAGGCATGGCAAGTAAAATAAAAAGGCGATTAAATTAGAACCTACTCTAAACCGAGGCTTTAAATCTGGTACAAGGAAGTAAATAAACCTTTGACTTTGAAAATAAAGACGACAGCAAAATCAGAGTTCTCCAACTCAATTTCACTAAGGTGCGATAACCCCTCGATGTGATGGATTACCGCTTTTACAGACGATAATATAGTCTTAGTGTTGTAAACTAAGTTGGATGATTTGGAAATGAACTAGAACGACATATTTATAGAGGAACTCAGCAGCATGCAAAGACCAGGATGCCCTTCAACTTCTCTTTAGTGGGAATGTGAAATGCAAAGGTGGCGCCCGCCACCCCTCCATGGCGCCCTCCATGTGAGTAAATGGGGAAGTTCATGGGATCGTGGCAGTTTCCTCTTGGTTGAGGGTTGATGTGTCATGACTTCTCCTAGAGCGGCCGCCATGCAGAACGCCGTGAGTACAATATTTGCCGAAAACCCTAATTTTTTGGTCTTTTTGCTTCGTTTCTTCTAAAAAGGTCCTGAAAGAGCTAAATACCTGAAATTTTGGTATCAGATATAAGATGTCGAAGATAATGTCACGACACTAATATCTGTTAATACACAATGGATAATTAAACAGAATTGTAAAGCAAATCACACAAGCAATTGTTAACCCAATTCAGTGCAACTCACCTACGTCTGGGGGCTACCAAGCCAAGAAGGAAGTTCACCTACATCACACATGACATCTTGTGAATACTCTTTGTTTTACCAAAATTGCTGCCAACACTTAGAATCAACAAACTCCCCCTTTGGCAAATTTTGGCTAAAACATATATCTGTCCTTTTTGTTCACAAGGCAAACTATCAGCAGTTAAACCACATACCAGTAGTTTAATCAGCAGCAGAAGCAAAAAACAATTACTAGCTATGGCTACTAGTAATACACACATGCACAAGGGTACTTCTCCTCCCCCTAAATCTGTGCAACAATCAGAATTACTAGTTATGGATGTAACTAGTAAGACACACAAATGCACAATACACCAGGGTACTTCTTCTCCCTCTAAATCTGTGCATTCATCAAATAACAGCTATTGTAACTCCAGCACCTGTACCAACCAGAATGTCATACTGACATCTGCTACAATATCAGCACCTGTGCACCATATTTCAGTAATAGTTGTCCTTCTGTCCAGCCACATACAACTTTGCCAGTACCCAGCTCCACATACTTCTCCCCCTTTTTAGTCAAAATTGACCAAAGGTAAATGAATCTCATCCAATCTTTATATCCATCACACCTTTCGCTACTCCATACCTCACAAAACTCCAGACTCTTTTTGTGAGAACTATCCCCAGACTCCATTGATTGCTATAGATTCTCATACACACAGATCCCCAATTTTCCTCTTAAGCATTCAAATTGATTGGCATCCAAGGCTTTTGTGAATATGTCAGCTAATTGCCTCTCTGTAGGAACATGCTCTAGTGCTATGATCTTTTCTTCCACAAGTTCTCTGATAAAGTGATGCCTGATATCAATGTGCTTTGTCCTGCTGTGCTGAATAGGATTCTTGGAAATATTTATAGCACTCAGGTTATCACAGTATAATGTCATGACTTCTTGTGTGACATTGTATTCAGACAATATTTGTTTCATCCAGACCAATTGAGAACAGCTACTTCCCGCTGCTATGTACTCAGCTTCAGCAGTGGATAGAGATACACAGTTCTGTTTCTTGCTGAACCATGAAATCAGATTGTTTCCTAAGAAGAAACATCCTCCTGATGTGCTCTTCCTATCATCAACACTTCCAGCCCAGCCTGCATCACAGTATCCAGTCAACATAGATCCAGATCCATGAGTATATAACATCCCATAGTCATTGGTGCCATTGACATATTTCAGTATTCTCTTTACTTGGTTTATGTGACTGACTTTTGGTTCAGCTTGATATCTAGCACACACACCAACAGCAAATGCAATGTCAGGTCTGCTTGTTGTGAGATATAGCAGACTGCCTATCATGCTTCTGTATAGACTTTGATCTACACTGACACCATTTTCATCTTTGGAGATTTTTACATGTGTAGGAGCAGGAGTTCTTTTGTGGCTTGCATTCTCCATGCCAAACTTCTTCACAATGTTCTTGACATACTTGCTTTGAGATAAAAAGATAGAGTCTTCCATCTGTTTGACTTGTAGCCCAAGAAAGTAAGTCAGTTCTCCAACAAGGCTCATCTCAAACTCAGATTGCATTTGTCTAACAAAGTGTTCAACCATCTGCTCTGCCATTCCACCAAAAACTATGTCATCTACATATATTTGTGCCACCATGAGTTTCCCTCCTTCATTCTTCACAAACAGAGTTTTGTCAATACCTCTTTTCCTGTATCCATTGTCAGTAAGGAACACTGTGATTCTCTCATACCAAGCCCTGGGAGCTTGTTTTAACCCATAGAGGGCTTTCTTCAATCTGTACACATGTTTTGGAAGGTTTGGATCTGTGAAGCATTTAGGCTGTTCAACATATACTTCTTCATTTAGGTAGCCATTTAGAAAGGCCCTTTTTACATCCATCTGAAACAGTTTGAATTTCAGAATACATGCCACTCCAAGCAGTAATCTAATGGACTTAAGGCGAGCTACAGGAGCAAAAGTTTCATCAAAGTCAACTCCTTCAACTTGAGTATATCCTTGAGCTACCAATCTAGCTTTGTTTTTAGTAACAACCCCTTGTTCATCAGATTTATTCTTGTATACCCACTTTGTACCTATGACATTTACTCCTTCAGGTCTAGGAACCAATTCCCATACTTCATTCCTTTTGAATTGACCTAACTCTTCTTGCATGGCATTGATCCAGAACTCATCAGTCAAGGCTTCCTTGATATTTCTAGGTTCAATCTTTGACACAAAGCAGCCATGTGAGATTACTTCTCTTGATCTAGTAGTGACTCCTTTATCTGGGTCTCCTATGATAAGGTCTTTGGGATGATCCTTCTGAATTCTGATAGAGGGTCCCTTGTTGATTTTGTCATCTTCAGGTTCGGCTTGAGGTGGTTCTTCTTCCTTATTCTTGTCTGAGGGGTCAGCTGGAGAATCATTCAGAGATGTCTCGACATCGTCTGTGACATCAGTCTGTTGATCATCAACCACTACATTGATGGATTCCATCAACATATTAGTTCTGGAATTGAAGACCCTGTAGGCTCTGCTGTTTGTTGAATAGCCCAAATATATTCCTGCATCACTTTTGGGATCCATCTTCCTTCTTTGCTCACAATCAACTAAGATATAGCATTTGCTACCAAATACATGGAAGTATTTTACTATAGGTTTTCTTCCTTTCCAGACTTCATAGAGATTTGTGGGAGTCCCTTTCTTTAATGTCACTCTGTTGTGGACATAGCAGGCTGTGTTCATGGCTTTAGCCCAAAAATGATAGGGTAACTTCTTAGCATGAATCATAGCTCTGGCTGATTCTTGCATAGTCCTATTTTTCCTTTCCACCACACCATTTTGCTGGGGAGTGATGGGGGATGAGAACTCATGATGAATTCCTTCTGAAGAACAAAATTCAGCAAATTTGCTGTTCTCGAATTTCCTTTCCATGATCACTTCTAATTTTGATAACCGGACTTTCTTTTTCCCTTTGAAGTTTCAGACACAGCTCCTTAAAGACTTCAAACACATCAGATTTTTCTCTTATAAAATTGATCCAGGTGTATCTGGAGAAATCATCCACCACCACATATGCATATTTCTTACCACCAAGGCTTTCTACCTGCATGGGTCCCATTAAGTCCATATGAAGTAGTTCTAGGACTTTGGTAGTTGTGTCATGTCTGAGCTTCTGGTGTGACATCCGTGTCTGTTTTCCAATCTGACACTCCCCACAAATTTTTCCCTCATCAATCTTTAAGTTGGGAATCCCTCTAACTGCTTCTACTGATATGATTCTCTTCATACCTTTCAGGTGCAGATGGCCCAATCTTTGATGCCATATCTTCACTTCTTCTTCTTTGGCTAAGGTACACATTGAAGAGTATCCAGTTTCTTGAGAGCTCCACATGTAGCAGTTGTCTTTGGACCTAACTCCCTTCATGATTACTTTATTTTCTTTGTTAGTAATCAGACATTCAGTTTTTGTGAAGTTTACATTCAGACCTTGATCACATAGTTGACTGATGCTTATAAGATTAGCAGTTAATCCCTTAACAAGTAGAACATCTTCAAGGTCAGGAACTCCAGGGCAATCCAGCCTACCCATTCCCTTGATTTCCCCTTTTGCACCATCACCAAATGTAACATAACTCATGGCATGAGGATGAAGTTCAGTCAACAGGTTTTTGTTCCCAATCATATGTCTGGAGCAACCACTGTCAAAATACCAATCTTCTTTGGCTGAGACTCTGAGGGAAGTGTGGGCTATTAGACTTGTGACCTTTGTCTTAAGAGCCCATTGCTTTCTGCTGACAGTCTTGTGATGTTTGGACCTAGATTGGTGTTGGGACTGAATAGGACCAGGATAGCCATATAGCTTATAACAGAAGGGCTTCAGGTGGCCAAATTTTCCACAATATTGGCATTTCCATCTTTGATGGTTCCCTTTCTGCTGTTGTGACATCTGATGTGACATCTCAGGTTTGCTTTTACCATGGCTGCTCTTAGGTTTGTATTTTGATTTGCACCTGCACTCAGCCTTGAATCCAATGCCAGATTTGTTTCCAGTTATTTGCCTAGTCTGGAGAATCTTGTCTAGGGTGGCAGATCCATTGTTAAGCATTTTTACATACTTAGTCATTTCATCTAGTTTGGAATTCAAGAATACAGCCTCAGTTTCCAATTTTGAGATGGTTTCCATACACTATTTCTTCTCATTTGTCAGCTGAGCTATCACTTCCTTCTGTCTTTCAACTTGTCTGCACACTCCTGCCCTTCTGTGGCACCACTCTTTGTAGGTAGTGTTCAGCTCTTCAAAGGATCTTTCATCATCAATTGACTCTTCCTCAGACCCCCATCTTCCTGTCAAAGCATTCACATGATTTGTAGCTTCTTCAGTTTCACTTCCATCAGACCAAGAGGCTACAAGGCTCCTCTTTTGTTTCCTGAGGTAGGTCCCACATTCAGTTTTAATATGACCATATCCATTACACTCATAGCACTGAACTTCTTTGGGCTTTTCTTCAGACTTTGTGGTCTTACCAAAGCTGTTGGATTTATTGATGTCAGATGTGATGTTTTTGACATTGCCCTTAGCTCTGACATCTACCTTTTTCATTAGTCTGTTGAACTGTCTTCCCAGTATTGCTATCTCATTTTCCAGGTCTCCATCAATGTCGTGACCAGCTGCCTCATCTTCCTCTTTGGTGTTTGACACAGATGTTATGCCCTTGGCCTTCTTTTCAGCTCCATCACATATTCCCATCTCAAATGTTTGGAGGGACCCAATCAGCTCATCCACTCTCATATTTGAGATGTCTTGAGATTCTTCTATGGCTGTGACTTTCATAGCAAATCTCTTGGGGAGTGATCTTAATATTTTTCTTACCAGCTTTTCATCTGACATCTTCTTGCCCAAAGCTCTAGAGGCATTGGCAATTTCAAGAATGCTCATGTAAAATTCATGAATATTTTCATCTTCTTTCATTCTTAAGTTTTCAAACTTGGAGGTGAGCAGCTGAAGTCTAGACATCTTTACCCTAGATATGCCTTCATGAGTGGTCTTGAGAATGTCCCAAGCCTCTTTGGCTATTTCACAGTTATTTATCAGCCTGAAAATATTTTTGTCCACTCCATTAAAGATGGCATTCAGAGCTTTAGAATTTCCAAGAGCAAGATCATCCTCTTCCTTGGACCATTGTTCTTCAGGCTTTTTCTCAGTAGTGGCTTCTCCTTCTTTAGTAACAACAGGATGCACCCAGCCTGTCAAGACAGCTTTCCAAGCCTTGTTATCAAGGGATTTTAAAAAGGCTACCATTCTTGGTTTCCAATAGTCATAGTTAGAACCATCCAAAATTGGTGGCCTATGAACAGATCCTCCATCCCTCTCCATTGTACCAGAAAGTATTCTCCCTAGATCTCACCCAGAACCAGAGCAGGATGCCTGCTCTGATACCAATTGAAATTCTGGTATCAGATATAAGATGTCGAAGATAATGTCACGACACTAATATATGTTAATACACAATGGATAATTAAACAGAATTGTAAAGCAAATCACACAAGCAATTGTTAACCCAATTCGGTGCAACTCACCTACGTCTGGGGGCTATCAAGCCAGGAAGGAAATTCACTATAATAGAATTAGTTCAAAGACTATCCGTACACTTCACCAAGTTACAGTCTTTCTCACCTAATCTCTACCCGTGCAATTTCTACCTAAGCACTCTTATATATGAGAACCCACTCACTTCCCTTACAATCACACACCCGTGATTTTAAACAACAATCCCTTGTGAAAAGAAAACACTTTTCAATTACAAACTCTTGATTTTACTTCACAGTTTCAATCAAGAAGACACACTCTTGATCTTGCTTCAAAGCTTTGATCAAGAAGACAAATCAGTCCAATTCAATCATCAATGGATGACTTGAATGTCCTACAGACATAAACCCTAGCTCTCTCTCTAAATTTCACTCAGTCTTGGTTGTGTGTACAAACAGGTTTTCTGAGTCCCTTTTTATAGAAACATTGGACATCTTGAAAACCCTAAATATATTTTCCAATCAAATCTTTTTATAACAGCTGTATAGATCTCCTTGGAAAATAAACAAATCTGGTTGAAATCCTTGATAGAATGCGCCAGCTAGCCATATCTTCAATCAACCAATGATTGCCATTAATTGTGCAATCACAAAACACAAGACATTCACACTGAATGTTCTGTGTACAGGATGTCATGACATCGGGTCTGACATCTGGAAAAATCCTGCATAATCCAATTTCCTTTAATAGCAGTTACAGCCATATCAGATATCATGACATTGTGTATGTCATCTGAAACAATCCTGCATGAACATGTCTTCCATTTAAGCTCCAGCAAGTACATCCAATATCAGAAGCCTTAACATTGTAAGTGGCATTCTGAAACAATCCTGCATGCACTTGTTCTTGAACTCCAGCAGGTACATAGGATATCTTATGTTAAGACATCACACATGACATCTTGTGAACACTCTTTGTTTTACCAAAATTGCTGCCAACACTTAGAATCAACAATACCTGAAAAGAACACAAAAGAAAGCATAACACAAGCAAAATGATAATAAAGACCTAAAAAACATGTGAAATCCGAGTCAAAAACGCGGTGTGATTCAGTGTGATCAAGGTCTCCGAAAACAAAGGCAGAACTGGTCTGGGTTTTCAGCGAGGTTCATCAACTGCAAGGTCTGAGGATATGCAACTTAGCTTCCGTAGTGGAGGGTTCATTCATAGAAATGAATAACACTTAGCTGATGTGCTAGAGGATGACGAAGAGGAAGACTGCACCAATTTTGTGACGCATGGAAAGGCTTGCAACAACTGGACTGCGGTTGATGTTCCTATTATTTTGCATCGATCTAAGTAATTGCTTTTATATGTTTTCAAAATCCTTCTCCTATGCCTAAGGGAGAAGTGAACATTGTTGGGCATTTTCAAATTGATCATTAATAAAATTAATTCTATTCATCCACATCTATGATGTTTGTTTTTACTTTTTGCTTTATTCTGAAAATGGTAATCACAAAAAACATAAATAAACAATATAATTGTCCCTCTGCATAATATTTGGTCACAAATTCACTTCTCTAAAATCAAAATATCAAATCATTATGCAGGTTGGTTTCTAACCCCATTGAATACAATGATCCTTCTCCTTCTCCAAATTTTGAGTTCCCTGTGTTTGAGGCTGAGGAGGAAAGTGACGAAGAAGTGAGTGATGAATTATCTCGTCTTCTTGAGCATGATGAAAGAATCATTCAGCCATTCGAAGAGTAGATTGAGCTAGTCAACTTGGGTTCCGAGGATGATGTGAAGGAAGTCAAGATTGGGTCTCGCCTGTGTCCAGGTGTTAAGAAGGGGTTGATTGATCTTCTTCGAGAGTATTCAGATGTGTTTGCTTGGTCCTATCAAGACATGCATGATTTGGATTTTGAGATTATGGAGCATAAATTGTCGTTGAAGCCAGAATGTCCGTCAGTCAAGCAGAAGTTAAGAAGAACGCATCCTGATATGGAAGTGACGATCAAAGAAGAAGTGCAGAAGCAGATTGACACTGATTTCCTTGTGACCGCTGAGTATCCGCAATGGGTGGCCAATATTATGCTTGTGCCGAAGAAATATGGAAAAGTCCGCATGTGTGTCGATTATAGAGATTTGAATAAAGCCAGTCCGAAAGATGATTTCCCTCTGTCACACATTGATATGTTGGTAGACAATACTGCTAAATTCAAAGTCTTCTCGTTTATGGACGGATTTTTTGGATATAATCAGATCAAGATGGCACCCGAAGATATGGAGAAGACCATATTTATTACACCTTGGGGAGCATTCTGTTATAGAGTGATGCCTTTCGGTTTATAGAATGCTGGTGCAACTTACCAAAGAGCAATGACTACTCTTTTTCATGATATGATGCATAAAGAGATTGAAGTTTATGTCGATGACATGATTGCTAAATCAATTGATGAAGAGGAACGTGTTGAGCATCTGTTGAAGCTATTCCAGAGATTGAGGAAGTATAAACTCCGCTTGAATCCCAATAAGTGTACTTTTGGTGTTCGTTCTGGTAAGTTGTTGGGCTTTATTGTCAGCGAGAAGGGTATTGAAGTTGATCCTGCCAAGGTCAAAGAAATACAAGAGATGCCTGCGCCCAAAACTGAGAAGCAAGTCAGAGGTTTCCTCGGCTGCTTGAATTATATTTCAAAATTTACATCACACATAACTGCCACATGTGCGCCTATATTCAAGCTTCTTCAGAAAGATCAGTCTTGTGATTGGACCGAAGACTGCCAGAAAGCTTTTGACAGTATCAAGGAATATTTGCTTGAACCTCCTATTTTGTCTCCGCCTGTTGAAGGAAGGTCGTTGATCATGTATTTGACTGTGCTTGAAGATAGTATGGGTTGTGTTCTTGGCCAGCAAGATGAGACTGGAAAGAAAGAATTTGCAATTTACTACCTCAGTAAGAAGTTCACCGACTGTGAGACTCGGTATTCTATGCTTGAGAAAACTTGTTGCGCATTGGCTTGGGCTGCTAAGCGTTTGCGTCAGTATATGTTGAATCATACCACTTGGTTGATATTCAAAATGGATCCAATCAAGTATATTTTTGATAAGCCTGCTTTAATTGGGAGGATTTCCCGTTGGTAGATGTTGCTATCAGAGTATGATATTGAATACCGATCTCAGAAAGCGATCAAAGGTAGTATCTTGGCTGACCATCTGGCTCACCAACCAATTGAAGATTACCAGTTGGTGGAATATGATTTTCCTGATGAAGAGATTTTGTACTTGAAAATGAAAGATTGTGATGAACCATTGCTTGAAGAAGGGCCAGAACCTGGTTCCCGTTGGGGCATGGTATTTGATGGAGCTGTTAATTAGTATGGTAATGGCATTGGGGCAGTGATTATTACTTCTCAAGGCACGCATTTTCCATTTACACCTAAATTGAATTTCAAATGTACAAACAATATGGCAGAATATGAAGCTTGCATTATGGGGCTCGAAGAGGCCATTGATCTCAGAATCAAGCATCTAGATGTCTTCGGAGATTCAACTTTGGTTGTGAATCAAATAAAAGGAGAGTGGGAGACAAATCAACCCGGTTTAATACCATATAGAGATTATGCGAGGAGGATTTCGACTTTCTTTACAAAAGTTGAGTTTCATCATATCCCTCGAGATGAAACCGGATGGCAGATGCTCTTGCAACGTTGTCATCAATGATTATAGTGAAGTATTGGAACTAGGTTCCCAATTTGTCTGTGATGTGTCTTGATAGGCCAGCTCATGTGTTTGCTGTTGAAGAAGTCAAAGACGAGAATCCGTGGTATTACGACATCAAATGTTTCCTCCAAAGTCAGATTTACCCGTCTGGGGCATCTTTGAAAGATAAGAAGACTTTGAGAAGATTAGCCGATAATTTCTACTTGAATGGTGATATACTGTACAAGAGAAACTTTGACATGGTTTTCCTCAGATGCGTGGATAGACACGAAGCATATATGTTGATGACTGAAGTGCATGAAGGTTCCTTTGGCACTCATTCCAATGGACATGCAATGGCGAAAAAGATGTTGCGAGCAGGTTACTATTGGCTGACAATGGAATCTGACTGTTGCAATTTTGTGAAGAGATGCCACAAGTGTCAAATTTATGCTGATAAGACTCATGTTCCTCCGATACTATTAAATGTTATTTATTCCCCATTGCCTTTCTCCATGTGGGAAATTGATATGATTGGGATGATTGAGCCCAAAGCTTCGAATGGACATCGTTTCATTTTAGTGGCCATTGACTACTTCACAAAATGGGTTGAGGCGACATCGTATACGAATGTAACCAAGTAAGTCGTTGTAAGGTTTATCAAGAATCAGTATATGCCGTTATGGTGTGCTAAGTAAGATCATTACTGATAATGGATCGAACTTGAACAACAACATGGTAGAAGCTCTTTGCAAAGACTTTAAGATTGCACATCATAATTCTTCTCCCTACAGGACCAAGATGAATGAGGTTGTTGAAGCTGCGAATAAGAACATCAAGAAGATCATTCAGAAGATGGTTGTGACATATTAGGATTGGCATGAGATACTCCCATTTGATTTGCACGGGTATAGTGCATCCATTCTCACTTCAACAGGGGCAACCCCTTTCTCTATTGTATATGGTATGGAAGCAGTACTCCCCGTAGAGGTTGAGATTCCTTCATTGCGTGTGCTCATGGAAGCCAAGTTGACTGAGGCTGAATGGTATTAGACCAGGTATGATCAGTTGAACTTAATTGAAGAGAAGAGATTAACTGCATGTGTCATGGTCAGTTATACCAACAAAGGATGAAGAAAGCTTTTGATAAGAAGGTCAAACCTCGTGTATTCAGAGAAGGTGACCTTGTGCTCAAGAAGATTTTATCTTTTAAACCAGATTCTAGGGGCAAATGGACTCCTAATTACGAAGGCCCGTATGTGGTTAAGAGAGCCTTCTCAGGCGGCGCCCTGATTCTTACAACTATGGATGGTGAAGAGTTCACTCGTCATGTGAACGCAGATGCAGTCAAGAAATACTTCGCCTAAAAAAAGAAAAGAACAGCTCGCTAAGTTGAAAACCCGAAAGGGCGGCTTAGGCAAAAATGAGCGTCTCGATGGATTGAAAACCCGAAAGGGCGATCCAGGCAAAATTTAGAGACATAAAACAGAAAGAATTTCCCAATAAGTTGAGTACCCCACCTTGGGGTAACTTATGCAAAAATGAGGGATTATGGCAAGTAATTGCATCCTGCTGATCTTCAATTTGGAGAAACTTTGAGCACAAGGGTCAACATCCATTCATCATCCCCGGTAGCGGTCAAAAACACAGCGGATATCAAGAGTTGGTAGAAGGATTAATGGTAATTTGTATTCAATGTAACCCCTTTCCATGAAAATTACCATTTTCAACTTTGTAAAAATCTATGGAGTCTTGTCATTTACAGACTACCATTCTATTAAATAAAGTTGAGCTTTTTATCCAATTATTTTCACTCTTATTTACTTCAGCCAATAGTTTTAAATTTTATTATGATCATTTTTTAAATTTAAAATTTTAATCAAAACCATTTTTCTTAAATATATAAAAGCAAGAATTTTTCAAAGCAATTTTAGAAAAGAAACGTCAACAGCATTTCGAGAACAGCAAGTCTTAAATGTGAAGCATTAAGGGTTCCCTAAGCAGTTAACCCTTCGGGTATCCCCAGCCGAGTTTATTGGTCCAGTTCCCCTGCGGAGTGCTCGATCCCTGGCAAGGCTTCCGTACTTTTTTCCCAGCTGAGTTGGTTGATTCAGTACCCTGCGGAGTTAAGTTTTTCTTCCCTGACAGAGTTTCTGTATCCCCTGCAGATTTTGTGTATTCCTCAGCAGATTTGGTCCTTAGCGGGATAATTTGATTCCCTAGTAGATCGCGTTAGTTTCTCCATCAGTCACCATCCGACTCGCTCCCAATCAGAGTTTCCTCCTGGTTTCTGAGCAGCTATTTTATGTTTATACTCTGTATGGTTGTCTCCCATTTGATATGGTGTTGATCTAAAATTCCTTGCATACTCGATAATGTTTCCTTTCCTCAGTAGATCTCCTTCTTCCCCAGCTAGGGTTGAATCTTTGGAATGTTGATCTCTCTGTTCTCCGGCAGTTGTCTCCCTTTTGTAGATTGACCGAGGATTGTACCGATGATTCAAATCTTTGTGACACCCTTGTATCCTTTATGATCGTTTTGTTAGCATAATCATCATATATACATGTACATATATACTCATATAATTTCATAATTGCATACTTGCATTATCATATTTCCCGAATCATTGTCTGAGATTCTTATGCTCTGTTATGGCAGTACTTTATCCCCATACAACTTTGATGTCTATCCTCTCTCAATTATAGAGTGTCGGCCCCTTAAGCAGAAAGACTTTAACCTTTCTCTTTTCCCCACTGAGTTATTTCCTCGTGGATGATCATTGTTTCAGTTTCCTCCCCAGTCAATTATCTGGATGGAACCACTCCCCTTGAGATATATCCTCATTAGGTTGAGTCTCGATTGACCTTTTCTTTCTAGCTCTTGCCTAGATAGATACTTTGAGTCTCCTAAGAGTTTATTGCCCAGTAACTGGTGATATTCTTCTAAGTTTGCAGTTTTTTACTTCTTGCCCAATGATACGTCTCGTGACTGTATATAGAATACATTCTATCGGGTACTTGACAGCAAGTGCACATTCCATTCGTTTTAGTTTTAAAAGATATCGAACCCACAGGGACCGATGGTCAAACAAATGCTACTGACGTTACTATGTTTAGCTAAGGGAATGATTTTTAGAAGATTGGTTGAAGAAAATTAAATCTAAGGAAAGTTGATTTTTAGGAGGATATCGGTATGCAACACATTAATCGTCAGGGATTCGATAAGTCACCGGTATATAAATCAAGTACCAAATATATTTTAGTAGAAAATACTTATTTAAAAGGCTTTATCTCACACTCTCGTGATTGTTGATTCGGACTATACCTTCAAGTCAGAATGTACGCTATCGCTGTCCCATTTGAAGTTAAAAATACTTTTTGAAAATAGATAAGTTATAATTGCTTTTAAAGTGCTCTCGCTGTTTTTAAAATCAATGCCTAGTTTTTACCATCCAGTTCGACCCTCACCTTGGTTAATTTCTCACTCTCGTGGAAAAATCGTATTAAATAGCTTCTCACTCTTGTGACAAATTTAATTAAATTTAAATTAAAGACCTCAGCCAAAAAGATTGTTTAAGACAAGAAGTTTTTCTACCGATTATTATTAAATCCCGTCTAATTAAATTGTTACATACCGATACCGGTAATTTAGCCAGACATGTTAAATAACGCAAACACAGATGAACATAAACAGATTAACAATACGGCAAACATAAATTATAATTATAACAAAACAATAACAATAATAATTGAATAAAAACCTGGCAATTGGATTAATAGAATACGCCGAATCTTGAAGTACTTGAGCAGTCCTCCATATGCCAGTAGGATCCTGCTTCTTCGAAACAATTGCTTAAACTAAATTAAATAAATTATAGTAGTTCCCCAGTGTAGGAAACTACCACTTTGGCTAAATGAAAAACGGAAACGGAACGGGAAAACGGAAACTCTAAATGGAACGGTAACTGAATTGTGGTAGCGAAAACAATGTTTCTGAAGAAAAATAATACTAGAAAGCTGAATTGCTGTAGAAAATAAATTGCAGAGAGAAATTAAGCGTCCCTCCGTTTCCAACATTTGTCCTTTTTATATCTCCTGGTAGGTCATGGCAGTTGAGAGAAACCAAGATGACTTGGTTGAGTGAGGAATCTGAAGGAGAAGGGCGATCCGAAACGCAACAGAATTTAAATTTTTCTCATTTAGTGATCCTTACCAATGGGCATGATCAGTGATAGAATCATTACCTCTTGTGATGATTGAAACCTTTGATGCAGATCTACAGAGCGATCACGAACGTTGAACGATGACAACACCTTTACTTAGTCCACACGAACGGATTCCTTCAATCTCAGTGCTAGCTGCTATGAATGAAGGCTTTGAGTAAGAGAGAGAGAGAGAGAGAGAGAGAGAGAGAGAGAGAGAAAACGAAATTGCAACTGTACTGAATGCTTCTACACAAGGGTTCTATTTATAGAACCACTTGTGTGGGCTACAAGCTAAAAAGCCCACTTAAGTGTATGTGGCCCATATTTTATAATATGCCAAAAATCACTTAAGCGCGTGGTACCTTACCATATTTCATATTCTACTTAAGTACACCGTACCTTACGATGTTCTACAATTCACTTAAGTGCACCGTACCTTACGGTGTTCCTTAGTTACTTTATCTCTCATCAATCTGTCCTTTGTGTGTGACCCTGTAGGTTTTCTCGGCATTGGCAATTATATTAAATCACGTATTTAACATAATAAACAATGAGCGGTATCTAGCAACATAATCGCTGCTACCCAAGACACGAAAATGTCATGTGATCTGACAAATCCTTCTGTGATATACTTATGTGTATAATTACCCTTTTGCCCTTATGTCTATATTGAACACAAGGCATAGACTGTGGCATCCTTGTCCAGTTCAATATTGGGCCCATAGACATTTATCCTATTACGCAGGATGGGCAAATTCCATCTAAGTCACTCATGTTCCTTAGCATGCTTCGTGGAGTACCCATCAACTGTCTTTATGGTCATCCAGTTACGGACAATGTTTGATCAACAATAAAGCACTCGACTCTACATCTAGGGTCCATAGTGGTTTCAGGTCGAAGGGTGGTATACACCATTATCACCATGAGAATAACTTATGACACTTTGCATAACATTCTATGTAGTATTCTCATAGCGGGTCAATCCACTATAAATATTACTCTTAATATTCATACCTATGTTTAAGACTTGATAACTCCTTATCCATGATCCATGAGATGTGATCATCAGTCTATATACATAATAGTCTTAATGCTTTAATGTTATCCCACTTCACAATAAAGCTCGACTACGGATACTTTAAGAATAGTCTCCTTATGCTTAATGTGATCTCATGATTAAGTCATACTTGATACTTTAAACGGACTAGCTATTCTAGGGACTTTATTAAACAAACATAATAAAGAAAAAGCCTTTTATAATTAATAAATAGTTCGATACAAGTAGCAAAAGTATTGGCCTCTAGTGCTTACACCAACAATCTCCCACTAGCACTAGAGCCAATCAGGCATACCCCTAATGCCCATAGATCTAGTATGGCCATCATGCTTCTGCTGTGCAAGAGGCTTTGTCAGTGGGTCAGCGATATTGTCAAGTGTAGGTACTCTACATATTTTCACATCTCCTCTATCTATTATCTCTCGAATGAGGTGACAACGCCTAAGTATGTGTTTGGATCGTTGGTGAGATCTAGGCTCCTTAGCTTGTGCGATAGCACCATTGTTATCACAATAGAGACCAATGGGATCCACAATGCTAGGAACCATGCCAAGTTCACTAATGAACTTTTTGATCCAAACGGCTTCCTTTGTTGCGCTTGAGGCAGGAATATACTCGGCCTCAGTTGTAGAATCAACAATTGTATCTTGCTTTGAACTTTTCCATCTCACAGCGCAACCATTTAAGCAAAACACATAACCAGATTGTGATCTAAAGTCCTCCTTATCTGTTTGGAAGCTAGCATCGGTGTATCCAATTACAGCCAGATCTTCCTGACCTCCATATATCAAGAATGAGTCCTTAGTCCTTCTCAAATACTTAAGGATATTCTTGACAGCTATCCAATGAGCATCACCAGGATCAGATTGGTACCTACTCGTTGCACTTAAAGCATACGAGACATTTGGTCGAGTACATAACATGGCATACATGATAGATCATATTGCAGATGCATATGGAATCTTATTCATGCGATCCCTTTCTTCCTTATTTGAAGGGGATTGTGTTTTTGATAGACACAGGCCATGTTGCATAGGTATGAATCCTTTCTTGGAATCATGCATATTAAAGTGTCTCAGCACTTTGTCTATGTATGTACTCTGACTTAGGCCAAGCAGTTTTTGTGATCTATCTCTATAGATTCTGATTCCTAATATATAGGCTACTTCACCTAGGTCCTTCATAGAAAAGCACTTCCCCAACCAAGACTTTACTTGTTATAGGGTAGGGATATCGTTTCCAATGAGTAATATGTCATCTACATATAATACCAGGAAAACGATCATGCTCCCACTAACCTTCTTGTAGACACAAGGCTCATCTTCGTTCTTGATGAATCCATATTGTTTTACTGTTTCATCAAAACGAAGATTCCAGCTTCTGGAAGCTTGCTTCAATCCATAGATTGATCTTTGTAACTTACATATCTTTTGGGCTTCTTCAGGTATGTCAAATCCTTCAGGTTGTGTCATGTATACATCCTCAAGAAGATTCCCATTAAGGAAAGCAGTTTTGACATCCATCTGCCATATTTCATAATCATGATGTGCAGCGATAGCAAGTAAAATCCGAACAGATTTAAGCATTGCAACTGGTGAAAAGGTTTCATCATAGTCAACCCCATGAATTTGTTTATATCCTTTTGCAACCAGTCTTGCCTTATAGGTATGTACCTTACCATCCATGTCAGTCTTCTTGTTGAAGACCCACATGCATCCTATAGGGTTAACTCCTACAAGAGGCTCTACCATGGTCCAAACCTGGTTTGTGTACATGGAATCCATTTCAGATTTCATGGCTTCTAGCCACTTCTCAGACTCGGGACTAGTTATGGCCTCTTGGTAGGTCACACACTCATCTTGATCCATGAGTAATACATCACCTTGATTAGTTATGAGATATCCATATCTCTCAGGTAGGTGACATATCCTGCCTGACCTACGCTGGTCTTGTTCTACTTGAGCAAGTTACTCTTCCACAACTATTTGTGTTTCCTACTCTAATTCCTCCATAGGTGTATCAATGCTTTGTGAGTCTTGAATTTCTTCAAGCTTTACTTTCCTCCCACTGATTCCTTTGGAAATAAAATCCTTTTCTAGGAAAACTCCAATTCGAGCGACAAACACTTTTCCCTCAGAAGGATTGTAGAAGTAATACTCTCTTGTTTCTTTAGGATACCCCACAAATAAGCATTTGTCAGATTTGGGCTCAAGCTTAGTTGAAATTTGTCGTTTCACATGAACCTCGCAACCCCAAATTTTCATGTAAGACATATGTCGTTTCTTACCACTCCATATCTCATATGGTGTCTTCTCAACCTTTTTGGATGGAACATGGTTAAGTGTGTAAGCTGTTGTTAATAATGCATGTCCCCAAAAGGAGTTTGGAAGATCGACGTGACTCATCATGGATCGGACCATGTCTAATAGGGTTTGATTTCTTCTCTCAGATACACCATTCCATTGGGGTGTTCCAGGAGGAGTAAGTTGGGATAGGATCCCACACTCTTTCAGATGGTCATCAAACTCTAGGCTTAAATACTCACCACCTCGATCTGATCGAAGAGTTTTAATATTCTTACCTAGTTGGTTTTGTACTTCATTCTTGAATTCCTTGAACTTTTCAAAGGACTCTGATTTGTGTTTCATTGAATACACATAACCATATCTACTGAAATCATCAGTAAATGTGATTAAGTACTGAAAACCTCCTCTGGCTGGTATGTTCAGTGGTCCACATACATCAGTATGTATGAGGGCCAAAAGATCATTCGCTCTTTCACCTTTTCCTGTGAATGGAGACTTTGTCATCTTTCCAATTAAACAAGATCTGCATGTCTCATATGATTCATAATCAAAAGAGTCCAAGAGTCCATCTTTATGGAGTTTGGAAATGCGTTTCTCATTTATGTGGCCTAATCGATAATGCCAAAGGTAAGCTGGATTTAACTCGTTAGGTTTCATCCTTTTAGTATTAATGTTATAAATAGGCATTTCGAGATCAAGGACATATAGTCCATTACTCATTTGTGCAGTAGCATAGAATATATCATTCAAATAAATTGAGCAACAACTGTTCTTTATTATAAATGAAAAACCAAACTTGTCCAAACAAGAAACGAAAATAATATTCCTGCTAATTGCAGGTACATAATAACAGTTCTCTAACTGAATTATTAAACCACTAGGTAAAGTCAATACATAAGTTCCTACAACTAAAGCAGCAACCTTTGCTCCATTGCCAACTCGTAGGTCAACTTCACCTTTTGCCAAATCTCTACTCCTTTTTAGCCCCTGCACATTTGTACAAATGTGAGAACCGCATCCAGTATCTAATACCCATGATGCAGAAGTAGATAAATTAATTTCAATAACAAAAATATCTGAAGTTGAAGTCTCTACTCTATTCTTCATATCTTCCAGGTTCTTTGGGCAGTTTCTCTTCTAGTGTGCGGTCTTACCGCAATGGAAGCAGGTGCCTGCCTTTGATATGCCTCCACTAGGCTTCAAAGTAGCAACAGTGGGTTTAGGTTTGGCAACTTCCTTGCCTTTCCCCTTATCACCCTGCTTGGTGGGTCTTTTGTTCTGTCTCTTTCCATTTCCGATCATCAGAATGGACTTCCCTTTTGACTTCAGATTCTGCTCAGCAGTTCTTAACATGGCTAGCAGTTCAGGAAGAGATTTGTCCATATCATTCATATTGAAATTTAGGACAAATTGACTGAATCTATCTGGAAACGATTGTAAGATCAAATCAGTCGCAAGTTCTTTTCCGAGGGGAAAACCCAACCTTTCAAGGTTTTCCACATACCCAATCATCTTGAGCACATGGGGACCTACAGGGGCTCCCTCAGCTAACTTTCCTTGAAAAAGGGCTTTTGAAACTTCAAACCTTTCATGCCTTGCTTGCTCTTGATAGAGCATCTTCAGGTGTTCGATCATATCGAACGCTGCCATGTTCTCATGTTGCTTTTGCAATTCTGAGTTCATGGTAGCTAGCATGAGACAAGCAGTTTCATTGGCATCATCGACATGCTTCTTATAAGCATCTATTTTTGCCTTAGGTGCAGAACTAGGAGGTTCCTCTTCATAAACATGTTTCTCCAAGACATACAACTTTCTATCATGGTTGAGGACAATCCTCAGGTTTCGGTGTCAATCCAGAAAATTTATCCCAGACAATTTTTCCTTGTCAAGGATTGATCGCAAAATGTTGTTAGAGGTGTTTGTTGTCATGGTAATCTACATGAAATTAATGAAAATATAAGTATCAATAACATATTTAATTATGCCTTAATATGCTCCCACTATTTTACTCAAAACAAATGACCCTCATCATTTGATTCGGAAAATCCCGTTGGAAAGATTTTCTAGTGGGTCGAGATCCACATTTCACTTTGTTTTAAGTCCGTGTAGGCGGATTACACAAAACTAGGTTATTTAGGTAGGAACTCCTTCCAATTGTATCTAATACAACTCTCGAATATTTTAGTTGGGTGAATAACTCCTTATTCCAATCCATCACATGGATCATGTCCAACTCTTGCTTCTAAACACATATAATCTTATTATAATTTGTTTAGTTAAGTTTGACCCATTATTTTAGCAATTCGATATTACAATTATCCCATCGCACCTTACTAATATAGAACATGCACCTCGCGTAGGCGAAACCTACATTATCCGATACTAGTCTTGATGAGTGCTAAAACTTGGAAAGCATAAACTTAATATTTAATTTGAGGGAATTGCATTATTATTCTGATCTCACCGACTTATTTATCATATAAATCGTCTCTCACATGCATCAACATACCTTTACATGCATCAACATACATAATGAAACAGTTATGGCCCCTAGCGCAATTGGTCTCCCAAGCTAATGAGAGAACCTAAGCTAACCTAATAACGATCTAAGATTCTCCAAGCAAGATCTTCAAGGTTGTCCTTCTTTGATATTGAATTCTTCTCTTTCTTCATAACATTACATTACATAAAAGAAACTCGTTTTACATACGAGGAATTGAGATGAGAAAAGAAGTTACATTAAGAGATAAAAAGGAGAGGCATGACACGCATGTCGTATTTTAAAATCCCAAAACAAAATAAAGGAAAACTAAGGCCATAACCGATCACCACAAGACAATAATAATAAACATATTATTATTATTAATTTTAATTCATTTAATTAATTAAAACCAAATTAAATTTTGGCGACCGATGGCACTATGCAGAGTTAGCCGGGGGTCAAGGGGGCAATGCCCCTGTCCGAAATTTAAATGAACAATTCATTTGAAATCGATGTCGTTTTTGCATCAACACAACTCTTGCGCAGTCACAAAACAGAAACCCCGAGAATTCTGACTCTGTGAATGTGACGACCGTCACAAGCATGTTACGACCGTCACGTACAGTTTGTTACGACCGTCACAGGCCCATGACGAACGTCACGCGGCCAAAATAACAGAAACACCTAGAATTCTGAATCTGTGAATGTGATGACCGTCACAAAGCATGTTACGACCGTCACGTCCATCTTGTTACGATCGTCATAGGCCGATGACGAACGTCACGCGGCCAAAATCAGCGCTTTTGAAACAATCAACAGACGTGATCCAACAAGCCCTCAATTCACAACTCTTTAACATCACAACCCTTGTGTCGTCACTAACCCTAATGCGCCAATTTCAGACCGTCAAACACACCTCGATTGTTGATTCAGTATGATTGATCAACAGGTCATTGCTTCACCATACTAATGTCGGATTCTGAAGCAAATGACCATTGATCGCTCAAAGGAAAACAACCATTAAGTGTTTGAATGAACGAAACAGAAACAATATATCATATATACCGTATTTTGCATTAGAATTACTTATATCATATATGTAACTTGATCGATCTCAATTGCGTAACCTATGGACGATCGATGTATCGCTGCTTCACCATACTAATGTCGGTTTCGAAGCATAGTCAACATCAATCATCCAAATCGTACACACATGATGCCAAATTTAATTACTCGTTTATTCTTTGATTCATTCTGTATTTTAATCATATTAATACAGAAAATAAACATATATCCGATGCATGGTTTTGTAAGTGGCTCTGATACCACTGAAGGAGAAGGGCGATCCAAAACGCAGCGGAATTTAAAATTTTCTCATTTAGTGATCCCTACGAATGGGCATGATTAGTGATATAATCGTTACCTCTTGTGACGATTGAAACCTTTGATGCAGATCTACGGAGCGATCACGAACGTTAAACGATGACAACGCCTCTACTCAGTCCACACGAACGGATTCCTTCAATCTCAATGCTAGCTGCTACAAATGAAGGCTTTGAGTGAGAGAGAAAGGGAGAGAGAGAGAGAGAGAGAGAGAGAGAACAAAATTGCAACTGCACTGAATGCTTCTACACAAGGGTTCTAAAAGGCTTTATCTCACACTCTCGTGATTGTTGATTCGGACTATACCTTTAAGTCAGAATGTACGCTATCGTTGTCCCATTTGAAGTTAAAAATACTTTTTAAAAATAGATAAGTTCTAATTACTTTTAAAGTGCTCTCTCTATTTTTAAAATCAATGCCTAGTTTTTACTATCCAGTTCGACCCTCACGCTCTCGCGATTGTCGGTTCTCACCTTGGTTAATTTCTCACTCTCGTGGCAAAATCGTATTAAATAGCTTCTTACTCTTGTGACAAAGTTAATTAAATTTAAATTAAAGACCTCATCCAAAAATATTGTTTGAGACAAGAAGTTTTTCTACCGATTATTATTAAATCCCGTCTAATTAAATTATTACATACCGATACCGGTAGTTTAGCCAGACATGTTAAATAACGCAAACACAGACGAACATAAACATATTAACAATACGGAAAACATAATTATAATTATAAAAAAACAATAACAATAATAATTGAATAAAAACCTGGCAATTGGATTAATAGAATACGCCGAATCTTGAAGTACTTGAGCAGTCCTCCACAGGCCGGTAGGATGCTGCTTCTTTGAAACAATTGCTTAAACTAAATTAAATAAATTATAGTAGTTCCTCAGTGTAGGAAACTACCACTTTGGCTAAATGAAAAACGGAAAGGGAAAGGGAAAATGGAAACTCTAAACGGAACGGTAACAGAATTGTGGTAGCGAAAACAATGTTGTTGAAGAAAAATAATACTAGAAAGCTGAATTGTTGTAGAAAATAAATTGCAGAGAGAAATTAAGCGTCCCTCCGTTTCCAACATCTGTCCTTTTTATGTCTCCTGGTAGGTTATGGCAGTTGAGAGAAACCAGGATGACTTGGTTGAGTGAGGAATCTGAAGGAGAAGGGCGATCCAAAACGCAACGGAATTTAAAATTTTCTCATTTAGTGATCCTTATGAATGGACATAATCAGTGATAGAATCGTTACCTCTTGTGACGATTGAAACCTTTGATGCAGATCTACGGAGCGATCACGAACGTTGAACGATGACAACGCCTCTACTCAGTCCACACGAACGGATTCCTTCAATCTCAGTGCTAGCTGCTACGAATGAAGGTTTTGAGTGAGAGAGAGAGAGAAAGAGAGAGAGAGAGAGAGAGAGAGAGAGAGAGAGAGAGAGAGAGAGAGAGAGAGAGAGAGAATGAAATTGCAACTACACTGAATTCTTCTACACAAGGGTTCTAAAAGGCTTTATCTCACACTCTTGTGATTGTTGATTCGGACTATACCTTTAAGTCAGAATGTACGCTATCGTTGTCCCATTTGAAGTTAAAAATACCTTTTGAAAATAGATAAGTTCTAATTACTTTTAAAGTGCTCTCGCTGTTTTTAAAATCAATGCCTAGTTTTTACTATCCAGTTCGACCCTCACGCTCTCGCGATTGTCGGTTCTCACCTTAGTTAATTTCTCACTCTCGTGGCAAAATCGTATTAAATAGCTTCTCACTCTTGTGACAAAGTTAATTAATTTAAATTAAAGACCTCAGCCAAAAAGATTGTTTGAGACAAGAAGTTTTTCTACCGATTATTATTAAAACCCATCTAATTAAATTGTTACATACCGATACTGGTAGTTTAGCCAGACATGTTAAATAACGCAAACACATATGAACATAAACAGATTAACAATACGGCAAACATAATTATAATTATAACAATACAATAACAATAATAATTGAATAAAAACCTGGCAATTGGATTAATAGGATACGCTGAATCTTGAAGTACTTCAGCAGTCCTCCACAGGCCGGTAGGAGTCTGCTTCTTCGAAACAATTGCTTAAACTAAATTAAATAAATTATAGTAGTTCCCCAGTGTAGGAAACTACCACTTTGGCTAAATGAAAAACGGAAAGGGAAAGGGAAAATGGAAACTCTAAACGGAAGGATAACTGAATTGTGGTAGCGAAAACAATGTTGCTGAAGAAAAATAATACTAGAAAGCTGAATTGTTGTAGAAAATAAATTGCAGAGAGAAATTAAGCGTCCCTCCGTTTCCAACATTTGTCCTTTTTATATCTCCTGGTAGGTCATGGAACTTGAGAGAAACCAGGATGATTTGGTTGAGTGAGGAATCTGAAGGAGAAGGGCGATCCAAAACGCAGCGGAATTTAAAATTTTCTCATTTAGTGATCCTTACGAATGGGCATAATCAGTGATAGAATCGTTATCTCTTGTGACAATTGAAACCTTTGATGCAGATCTACGGAGCGATCACGAACGTTGAACGATGACAACACCTCTATTCAGTCCACACAAACAGATTCCTTCAATCTCAGTGCTAGCTGCTACGAAAGAAGGCTTTGAGTGAGAGAGAGAGAGAGAGAGAGAGAGAGAGAGAGAGAGAGAGAACGAAATTGCAACTGCACTGAATGCTTCTACACAAGGGTTCTAAAAGGCTTTATCTCACACTCTCGTGATTGTTGATTCGGACTATACCTTTAAGTTAGAATGTACGCTAACGTTGTCCCATTTGTAGTTAAAAATACTTTTTGAAAATAGATAAGTTCTAATTGCTTTTAAAGTGCCCTCGCTGTTTTTAAAATCAATGCCTAGTTTTTACTATCCAGTTCGACCCTCATGCTCTTGCGATTGTCAGTTCTCACCTTGGTTAATTTCTCACTCTCGTGGCAAAATCGTATTAAATAGCTTCTCACTCTTGTGACAAAGTTAATTAAATTTAAATTAAAGATCTCAGCCAAAAAGATTGTTTGAGACAAGAATTTTTTCTACCGATTATTATTAAATCCCATCTAATTAAATTGTTACATACCGATACCGGTAGCTTAGCCAGACATGTTAAATAACGTAAACACAGACGAACATAAACAGATTAACAATACGGAAAACATAATTATAATTATAACAAAACAATAACAATAATAATTGAAAAAAAAACCTGGCAATTGGATTAATAGAATACGCCGAATCTTGAAGTACTTGAGAGTCATCCACATGCCGGTAGGATTCTGCTTCTTCGAAACAATTGCTTAAACTAAATTAATAAATTGTAGTAGTTCCCCAGTGTAGGAAACTACCACTTTGGTTAAATGAAAAACGAAAAGGGAAAGGGAAAATGGAAACTCTAAACGGAACAGTAACTGAATTGTGGTAGCGAAAACAATGTTGCTGAAGAAAAATAATACTAGAAAGTTGAATTGCTGTAGAAAATAAATTGCAGAGAGAAATTAAGCGTCCCTCCGTTTCTAACATCTGTCCTTTTTATATCTCCTGGTAGGTCATGGAAGTTGAGAGAAACCAGGATGACTTGGTTGAGTGAGGAATCTGAAGGAGAAGGGTGATCCAAAACGCAGCAGAATTTAAAATTTTCTCATTTAGTGATCCTTACGAATGGGCATGATCAGTGATAGAATCTTTACCTCTTGTGACGATTGTAACCTTTGATTTAGATCTACGGAGCGATCACAAATGTTGAATGATGACAACGCCTCTACTCAGTCCACACGAACGGATTCCTTCAATCTTAGTGCTAGCTTCTACGAATGAAGGCTTTGAGTGAGTGAGTGAGAGAGAGAGAGAGAGAGAGAGAGAAAACGAATTTGCAACTGCACTGAATGCTTCTACACAAGGGTTCTATTTATAGAACCACTTATGTGGGCTACAAGCTAAAAAGCCTACTTAAGTGTATGTGGCCCATATTTTATAATATGCCAAAAATCACTTAAGCGCATGGTACCTTACCATATTTCGTATTCTACTTTAGTACACCGTACCTTACGATGTTCTACAATTCACTTAAGTGCACCGTACCTTACGGTGTTCCTTAGTTACTTTATTTCTCATCAATCCGTCCTTTGTGTGTGAACCTGTAGGTTTTCGCGGCATTGGCAATTATATTAAATCACATATTTAACATAATAAACAGTGAGAGGTATCTAGCAACACATCACTGCTACCCATGATACGAAAATGTCATGTGATCTGACAAATTCTTCTGTGATAATACTTATGTGTATAATTACCCTTTTGCCCTTATGTCTATATTGAACACAAGGCATAGATCGTGGCATCCTTGTACAGTTCAATATTGGGCCCATAGACATTTATCCTGTTACGCAGGATGGGCAAATTCCATCTAGGTCACTCATGTCCCTTAGCATGCTTCGTGGAGTACCCATCAACTATCTTTATGGTCATCCAGTTACGGACAATGTTTGATCAGCAATAAAGCACTCGACTCTACATCTAGGGTCCATAGTGGTTTCAGGTCGAAGGGTGGTATACACCATTATCACCATGAGAATAACTTATGACACTTTGCATAACATTCTATATAGTATTCTCATAGCGGGTCAATCCAGTATAAACTCTTAATATTCATACCTATGTTTAAGACTGGATAACTCCTTATCCATGATCCATGAGATGTGATCATCAGTCTATATACATAATAGTCTTAATGCTTTAATGTTATCCCACTTCACAATAAAGCTCGACTACAGATACTTTAAGAATAGTGTCCTTATGTTTAATGTGATCTCATGATTAAGTCATACTTGATACATTAAACGGACTAGCTATTCTAGGGACTTTATTAAACAAACATAATAAAGAAAAAGCCTTTTATAATTAATAAATAATTCGATACAAGTACCAAAAGTATTGGCCTCTAGGGCTTACACCAACAAAATCCACGGGAAAGTGGTACTGGAACGGGAATTTAGGCATGTTGGCTCACTTCTGTTGACTGTTTCAAGGCGCTGATTTTGGCCGTGTGACGTTCGTCATGGGCCTGTGACGGTCGTCACAGGCTGGGCATGCCAGTCGTTACACGCTTTGTGACGGTCGTCACATCCATAATTTTTGTGCCCCTGTTTTCTATTTTTCTGCTGCTTTCTCTTCTGTTTCTTCTTCTTTTCCTTCCTTTTCTACACTTTGCTCATTTATGCATGGGGATTGAAATACCTACAAAAATAACTCGAATACTTGCGGAATAATCGGAATATAAATGAAAGTGGTACGATCTTTGAATGTAAATTAAGGCAAATATATGATGTATTTTCGCGTTATCAAACTCCCCTAAACTTGAATCTTTGCTTGTCCTCAAGCAAATAAAATTTGAAAACACTAGTTAAACGCGAATACATTTCCAATTCGTACGTGGTTGTTAGGTACTTTGTTAAGATGGTAAATACTCAAGTAAAGCACTAAAGATACAGTGACGACACAAGCAATAAGCATTAGTGTGGATCTCTCCTTTGTAAAAGCCAGTTCGAATCATGCTATTATAGCTCAACCTAGTATTTCTCGTTCCTATTTCACCCGGTTTCATTCTATCACAATCACATTAAGCCCTTTGCCTTCACACACACTTAGTGAAGTAGCCGGTTAGTGACTTTGATCCTTTTCTTATCACGGGATCTAGTACACTAGTGTGGTACACCTTTATGTATCCCCTTTGAAGGTTGTGGGGGATCAAACCGTAGTTCGCCCTACCGAGTCCAGTACCAGGTACCTCTAAACCAACCAACCGGGTTTTTCTGTTCCTTCCTTTTGTATATCTTGCAACCGTTCGTATGGTTCACTTATCAATTTCTCGATAGCAAAAGTATGAAGGATTTTCTTAGTTCGTAGGCATCAATCACTTATATTCATCGGCTCTTCACATGGTTTGTGCTTAAGACGGTGTTGACTGCTAGTATAAACTACTAGGGGTTAATCTAGAACGGAGACTTAAGGTATCGATATAATGGATATTCAAACTGATCTCGCAGAAGTGAGGGATCTAAGGTGTCGGGACGGTATCAATCTTGTTAGATTTTTCTCAGTTTCCTAACAGAACCTCTGTAAGACAACCTATATACTCATAGGGTATGCATTTAATTTTAAGGACAAAAATTTTGTTATGTCAAATTAGGTATAAATGAAGGAATGATGGTAACGATTAAATAAAGACAAAAAAAAATTGTTGTGGCAAAAAATAGAAACAAGTAAAGGAAAGATAAAATAGAAACAAGTAAAGGAAAGATAAGGAAAATTGTTTTGTTGTGGCAAAAAATAGAAACAAGTAAAGGAAAGATAAAATGGAAACAAGTAAAGGAAAGATAAGGATTTCCTCCCACATTTAAAAAAAGCATTGTCCTCAATGCGACAATATGAAGAAAAAGGGAAGAAACATGAAGATCACTACTCGTCGTCACGACGTTGGCCTCTGCGTGCTCACTTCTTCCTCGCTGGGTAGGATCCAACCCTACGTGCTGAGTGTACTCTTGGATGGCATCAACATGGTGTGTTAGGGCACTCATCTCTTCTGAAAGGTCCTTCATCCCCTGGTCGTGCCAGTTTTCATAGTCGTGTTGATCCCTCTGTATCTACTGGATTGTTTGCATCATTTCTGTCTGGCGCTCCTCCATCCTCTGGTTGTATCACAACATCTCAGTGTAGATGTTTTCCATGGTGGCGGGTCGTCGCTCATTTCTTCGTTGGCCTCGGGAAGATGTCTCCGCAGTGTACTCAAGAAGTGGTTGTGGCATTTCTCGGTCAAGTTCCTCCTCGACTTCATCTGCTCCATTATTAGGATCTCCTTCATTTGCCTCAAGGGCGTTCAGATCAAAAATCCAATTTTCCATATTCTGCGGATCTGTGCGGTTCCTGTTGGGCATGATGATGCTTCGAACTATCTTGTTTCTAACCACAGGATGATACTTCCCGTCGTCTCTGGCCTTGATGAGGTGTGAAGAACGGCAATAGTCGATGTCGAGGAACTCGGCTGGCAAGTCGGCGAGTCTATCCCCCAGATTCAGGCCTAGTGCTATGGAGGTGATGATTCCCCCAAAACAGAACGCCTGGCTGCCTCTCATGCATGCAGCCTGTATGTTGGCGGCCAATAGGAATGAGGTGGCATTGAACGCGATCGGGGTGAACACACAGTGAAGAAAGAAGAGTTCCTTGGAGTTTACCTTGTGATTGTTGACTCTTCCGAAAACCGTGTGGCCTAGGACTCGGTGGAAATATCTTATAGCTGGGTTGTGGATGTAAGTTGCGTTGAGCGTATCCCAGCTTGTGGCGTTCATGTTGGTAAGGCTATGCCACACTCCAAATGCTATTTCTGACCATCTGTCAGGGATACAGCAGTGAACTCCCTCTCCATGTCGGAAGCCAAGCATTCGCGCTATTTGAGTTTGGTTTAGGGAATACTCGGTACCGAACATTCTGAATGTGGAGACTCCGATGAGAAACTGAGTTGCGCCAGGGGAGGTAATGTAGGAGAAAGAACTCAGGAATTCCAAGGTCAGCGCCTCGTAAGTTGGTTGCGGTGTGGTGCAAAGCTGTGTCAAGCTGGAGTTGGTCAGCATCCAACCCACGCCATCTGAAAGTCCCAGCGCCATTAGACATTTGTTATCAACATAACTCGTAGCTTAGACTGAACGTTGATAGAATTTGAGGTAGTTGTCTCTTTGTCGCTTGTCGGCTTCTCCATTTCTGAATACGATAGTTGAGAGGTTGGGAGCAGCTCTCTCTTGACGGGCCATCAGTGTGGTTTATGAAAATATAGGTGTTGGTGGGAGAGATGGATTTTGTGAGTTATAAGGTACTCACACGCTTCTCGCTTAAAAGGATGTAAAGAAATGGTTAATGGAGAGAAGATTGGTGTGAGTGGGAGAGTATGATGATTTGATGAGGAAGAAAAGAGGAAGTGCGCCTATTTTGATAGGCACGCCCTTTGAATCCGTGACGGTCGTCACAACGGGGTTACGGTCGTCATGCGTAACAGTTGTGTAATGGTCGTCTGCAACGGTCATCTATGTGTAACGATCATCTGCATGATGTATGACGGGCGTGGTGCATCCGTGACGGGCGTCACGCCTGTGTGGTGGGCGTCACACTACATGTGACGGTCGTCACATGCACGTTCACAAATTTTTCATTAAATGTAGCAGCAGTATAATAAAATGACTGGAAAATTGAATTTATTGTAGAAGCATAAATAGATAGCAATGTTATTAAATTAAAATATTAAAGTTAAATGTAATATTAAAAGAAATAATAACGATAGAAGTGCTAAATAAGAGCAATAAATAAATAAAAGCAATAAAAATGTGCTCCCTCCCCACACCAAAACATAGCAGTGTCCTCATTGCTTAATGTGAGTAGGAGAGATTGGTGGTCATTGAAATCATCCATGGTTCTGTCCCAATGCAGCTACAGCCTGGTTCAAGTGATCAAACTGTTCGACGGCGACATCCATTAGGTCTAAGACATCAAGGCACATGATCTTTATTTCTTCTTTCACAGTGGTAATGTCAGTATGGAAATCATCCATACGGGTAAGAAGCATGGCAAGATTATCTGCATAGGATAGAAGTTCCGGTTCATCTATGTTATAGTAGTTTGAAGGTGTTTCAGGGTCAGATTCATCAACAGGGATAGGGTCATCTAAATACTCATATATAGGCGGTGTCTCAGGAGGTGAAGGTGGATCAATTGGATGTTCATCTAAATCATAAATCCAGTTATTTCGGTTATGAACACTTGTTCTCTCATGGTTAGGTAGGGTAAATAGTCTGACAACTTTGTTGTTAATTAGGTAATCAAAAGTATTTGGCCCAAGGTTTCCTATGATTCTACGGTCAAAGCAAAATTCAATGTCCATGGGTCGGATGTGTCCAAATGGTACATGCTCGTAAAGTGGGCGTCTAAGTCCAATGGCATCAGCTATCATGGTTACTAGGCTGCCTATTATGATTGGGGTGTGATTGTTCTTTGCAAGGTGAATGAATCTCTCCATCATAAATGTCACAACATTGACATGTCGACCTTGGTCGACACAGAGTAAGATGAAAAGTTCATCTCGTGACACTATGGTGTTGTTCGCTTCCTTTCCAAACAGGGTGTGGGCTAGTATTTTATGGAAGTAGCGTATAGCAGGGTTGTGGATTATTTGGGAGTACATCTCGTTTGGGTTAGGGTGGTAGTCTCTAGTTAAACTACCCCAAAAGTAATCTAGGTCGATGTCATCGATTAATTCCTCCTAGAGGGTAGTGAAAACAAATGGGCCACTAGGAAATCCTAGGAGGTCAGCAAGTTCTCTACGGTTATAAGTGAAGTCCATGCTAAACAACCTAAAGGAAATCAACCCTTTGTTGAGTCCGTAACCATGCTCGGGGTTGTAAACTAGGGAGCTAAGGAATTCTAGGGTGAGTTCACGGTAAGTGATAAACCTTCTCTTAATAGCAGCATCCTCCCATCCTAACTGGTTAAACATAAACAAGATGTCATCGCGGATACCTAACCTATCCATGGTAGGTCCATCATAATATATGGATAAAGCCATATCCTTCTGAGCTAAATAATCATAGCGCCTTCTCTGAACTCTGCCTCTGAAAATTGTGTCTACTGGTTGCATGATGAAAGTTAGTAACTAACTAGTTATAAATTTGCCTGTTAATTAGTATTCAATGTCTCTAAGTTAGTAACTAGAAGCAACAAGTATTACTACATAGAATCAAGGAAAAGGGAGCAAAAATACAGATGAAAGTCAAAGAAGGGAAATACTTAGTAACAAAGATAACAAATAAAAGAAAAGGCGGGTTGTCTCCCACTAAGCACTTTGTTTAACGTCGTAAGTTCGACAGTAACGTTGCGATGTACTTGTTTTGGGGTTGAGCAGGCAGCTCTATAAGTCTTAGACTATTTGAATAATCTCTATTGTCAATATTATGGTAATGTTTCAATCGCTGCCCGTTTACCATAAAGGGTTCACTATTCCGACCTTTGATTTCTATCGCATCGCTTTTAAGGACTTTTGTGATTTCGAAAGGGCCTGACCACCTAGAATTAAGTTTTCCCAGAAAAAGCTTAAGTCTCGAATTAAATAGTAGTACTATGTCGCTGACATTAAACTCTTTCCTAGATATACGTTTGTCATGCCATTTTTTGGTTCGTTCTTTGTATATCTTGGCATTCTCATAGGCGTCTAGTCGAAGTTCTTCCAATTCGTGAATGTCCAAAATTCGTTTCTCGCCTGCGAAAGTATAATTTATATTTAGGGTTTTAATTGCCCAGTAGGCTTTGTGTTCTAATTCCACAGGGAGATGACACGATTTACCGTAGACTAATTTAAAGGGTGTGGTCCCTATTGGGGTTTTGTAAGCTGTCATGTAGGCCCACAGAGCTTCGTTTAGTTTAGATGACCAGTCATTTCTAGATATTCTGACAGTCTTTTCTAGAATCTGTTTGATCTCTCGATTCGAAACTTCGACTTGCCCATTGGTTTGTGGGTGATAAGGTGTTTCTACACGGTGTCGGACTCCATACTTCAGAAGAAGTTTTCCAAAGATATTTGATATGAAATGGGAGCCATCGTCACTAACGACTAGTTTTGGCACACCGAATCTAGGAAAGATGATGTTCTTGAACAGCTTAATCACTACTCGTGTGTCATTTGTCGGAGAAGCTATAGCCTAGATCCATTTTGAAACATAATCGACAGCAACGAGTATGTACTTATTACCAAAAGAAGATGGGAATGGTCCCATGAAGTCAATCCCCCACACATCAAAGACTTCCACTTCTAAGATTCCTGTTTGTGGCATTTCATCGCGTCTTGAGATGTTACCAGTGCGTTGGCACCGGTCGCAATTTATAACTGTATTATGGACATATTTCCATAGAGTAGGCCAAAAGAGGCCCGATTGTAGGATCTTAGTACAGGTTTTTGAAGTACTTGTGTGCCCACCATAGGGAGCGGAATGGCAATGAGAGATTATGTCGTCTATTTCATCCTCAGGAACACATCGACGGAATATACCGTCGGTACCTCTTTTGAAAAGCAGAGGTTCATCCCAATAGTATTATTTTAGATCATGAAAGAATTTCTTATTTTGTTAGTAAGATAGGTCTGGTGGAAGTACTCCAGCAGCTAGGTAGTTGACAAAATCAGCATACCATGGCAGAGTTGTATTTGCATGAATTTCTTCCACGGATTCTTCTATTTCGGTATCATTTATTGTTAGTTCAAACATGTTGCTTTCCATTTGGGCTATAAGTCGTTCGTAAGGGAAATCACCATTGATTGGAATTTTTTCAGGTTTATTCCCTTCGATTCGTGATAAGTGGTCTGCTACTACATTTTCAGTACCCTTCTTATCTTTTATCTCTAAGTCAAATTCTTGTAAGAGTAGGATCCATCTTAAAAGTCTTGGTTTGGCATCCTTCTTACTTAGCAGATATCTAATAGCGACGTGGTCAGTATAGTTAATGATTTTCACCCCTACTGAGTAGGAACGGAATTTGTCAAAGGCGAACACAATGGCTAAAAGTTCCTTTTCAGTGGTGGCGTAGTTCATTTGGGTTGGATCTAGTGTTCTACTTGCGTAGTAGATAGCACGAAGTTTCTTATCCTTTCTTTGTCCTAGTACTGCGCCTACGGCGTAATCACTCACATCACACATGATTTCGAAAGATAATCTCTAGTCAGGTGGTTGCATGACAGGTGCGGTGATTAAAGATGTTTTTAATTGCTTGAACGTTGTTAAACATTTTTCATCAAAGATAAAATCAGCATCTTTCATTAACAAACCCGTAAGTGGCTTGGTAGTTTTCGAGAAATCTTTGATGAAACATCGGTAGAAACTGGCGTGTCCTAAAAAGCTTCGTATTTCTCGTACAGTTTTCGGAGGTTGAAGATTCTCTATGATTTTGATCTTAGCTTTGTCTACTTCAACTCCTTTATCAGATACTACATGACCTAACACGATTCCGTGTTGGACCATGAAATGGCATTTCTCCCAGTTCAAAACGAGATTCACCTTTACGCATCTTTCAAGTACCATTTCAAGGTTTGATAGACATCCTTCGAAGCTCTGCCCACAAACAGAAAAGTCATCCATAAAGACTTCCATAATGCCGTCCATAAAATCAGCGAAGATTGACACCATGCATCTTTGGAATGTTGCGGGAGCGTTACATCATCCAAATGGCATTTGTCGGTAAGCGAATGTACCATAAGGACGCGTGAAGGTTGTCTTCTCTTGGTCTTCAGGATGGATTGGAATTTGAAAGAATCCTGAATAACCATCTAGGTAGCAGAAGTGGGAATGCTTAGCCAATCGTTCAAGCATTTGATCAATGAAAGGCAGAGGAAAATGATCCTTCAGAGTGGCTTTGTTTAGTTTTCTATAATCGATGCACATTCTACTTCCGGTCACAACTCTTTGTGCTATAGATTCGCCCTTCTCATTCTTAACAACTGTAACACCCCCTTTCTTGGGTACTACATGGACGAGGCTAACCCATTGACTATCGGAGATCGGGTATATGATTCCAGCATCTAGTAACTTCTTTACTTCATCCTTGACTATCGTACTTAAGATTGGGTTGATCATTCTCTGGTGTTCTCTAGAGGTTTTACAATCTTCCTCCAGCATAATGTGATGCATACAGATAGAAGGACTTATCCCTTTTAGGTCGGCGATGTTGTATCCTAATGCAATTGGATATTTTCTTAAGACATCTAGTAACTTTTCAGTTTCCATCTGTCCCAAGTCAGCGTTGACTATTACTGGTCTTTTGAGTTCAGTGTCTAGGAATTCGTATCTTAGGTTCTTTAGTGGTGCTTTTAATTCCATGTAAGGTTTCTTTGGGCATGGCATGTGGTTGGGCGTAAGTGCTAAGCATTCGTTTAAACTGTCATTTTGGTATGGTTCATGCCAATTGTCGTCTTCAAAGATTGGAGGGATTTGGATTTTCATTATATCAGAGTATGTGGTTTCTTGCATTTCCATCTCTCTTACGCACTCGTCTATGACATCAAGTAGATAACAAGTATCATCTATAGCTGGCGCTTGTAAGAATTGTGTCAAATTCAACCTTTTCTTCTCCAACTTTGAATGTTAGCTTACCTCTCTTTACATCTATTATGGCTCCGGCGGTAGCTAAGAATGGCCTTCCTAATATAATAGGTGTACTGGCATCTTCTTTGATGTCCATGATTATGAAGTCTGTAGGAATGTAGAATTGTCCTACACGTACTGGGACATTCTCTAGTATACCGACAGGATATTTGATTGAGCGGTCAGCTAATTGAACAGATATCTTGGTTGGTCTTAGTTCTCCCATATTAAGCCTTTTACAGATGGTTAAGGGCATTACACTAATGTTGGCTCCTAGATCGCATAGAGCTTTGTCTATGACGAATTTTCCAATGACACAGGGTATGGAAAAACTACCTGGGTCTTTTAGTTTGGGAGGCATGTTATTTTGGATTATTGCGCTACACTCAGCAGTAAGTGTAACTGTTTCATTATCCTCGATCTTTTTCTTATTGGACAGGATCTCCTTAAGAAATTTGGCATATGAGGGCCTTTGTGTGATGGCTTCTGTAAAGGGAATTGTAATGTTTAGTTGCTTCAGAAGTTCAACAAATTTCCTAAATTGCCCTGCAGTTTTAGAACTTGCGAGTCTTTGAGGATACGGAATGGGTGGTTTATAAGGTGGTGGAGGCACATAAGGTTTTTTTTCCTCTTCGGCCTCTCGGGTATTATATTCCTTTTCCTTCGGTTCACTTACCTTCTCAGTTGTGGTTTTGTCTGGTTTTTGGTACATGGCAGGATTTTGGAGTCTTGGATCTACGGGTCCGTCTATTTCTTTTCCACTCCTCAGTATAACGGCATTTGCATGTCCTTTTGGATTAGGTTGCAGTTGTCCAGGAAATGTTCCAGCGGGAGCGGCAATAGATGCTTGTTGTTGAGCCACTTGTGAAATCTACGTTTCAAGCATTTTTTTTATGGGTGGCTAAGGCGTCTACTTTGCTCGCTAGTTGTTTAAGTTGCTCGCTAGTATGTATGTTTTGGTTCAAGAAGTCTTTGTTTGTTTGAGCTTGGGTAGCTATGAATCTTTCCATCATTAATTCAAGGTTTGACTTCCTAGGCATGTTAGGAGCATTATTAGCTGGCTTTTGATATCCAGGAGGAACAACGGGTGCTTGGCCAGGTGCATACAGGGCGTTGTTATTCTTATACGAAAAGTTATGATGGTTTTTCCAACCTAGGTTGTAGGTATTCGAATAAATATTTCCTTGTGCGTAATTCACTTGATCGGTTGGGACTCCTGCTAATATCTGACATTATGGTGCAGTGTGTCCAGGGGTTCCACATAACTCACAGTTTGGAGTCACGGCAGCCACGGTGGCTGCGGGTGGTATGGTCAAGTTGTCTATCTTTTGAACAAGGGCATCTACCTTGGCATGGACATGGTTAAGGCTACTGATTTCGTACATTCCACTTTTTGTTTGGGACTTTTCTACTGGATTTCTTTCACCTCCTCATTAGCAATGGTTTTGGGCCATGTTTTCAATGAGTTGATAGGCTTCGTTGTATGGCTTGTCCATAAGTGCACCGCGTGCGGCAACGTCTACTGTCAGTCTTGTGTTATACAGAAACCCATTATAAAATGTGTGAATGATCACCCAGTCTTTGAGACCGTGATGTGGACATATCCTCATCATGTCTTTGTATCTCTCCCACGCGTCGTAGAGAGATTCTACATCTTTTTGTCGAAATCTGTTGATTTGAGCTCTCAGCATAGCAGTTTTGCTCGGCGGAAAATATCAGGATAAGAAAACGTTCTTCAGTTCTTCCCATGTTGTAACTGAGTTGGATGGCAAGGATTGCAACCAAGTCCAAGCTCTGTCTCTTAATGAGAAGGGAAAGAGACGTAGTCTTATCGCATCTTGAGATACACCGTTCGCCTTCATAGTGTCTGCGTACTGCACAAACTTGGTCAAATGTTCATTAGGGTCGTCCCTAGGATTTCCAGCAAATTGATATTGTTGGACGGCTGATAATAATGAGGGTTTCAGCTCAAAATCATTTCGGTTGATAGCAGGGGCAGCAATGCTGCTGTGAGGTTCTTGTAGGGATGGAGTAGCGTAGAACTTAAGAGGACGATTTTGTGGTCCTACTTCAGCCATGGTTGGTTTTTCGACTGGTTCAGCAGTAGGAAAGAAGATATCGGGAATATCATACCTTTTTTGGTACTCGAGTATTCGGTGTCTTATATATAAGAAACACTTTAATTCAGCGATTGGCGGTGCTAAGTTATCGCCTTGTGAGCGAGTACTTAGCATACAATCGAGGGAAATAAGGGAAAGGAGATTAGTTTTTTTTCTTAGTCTATACCGTGCAACGAAAGAATCGCACTATTTGACTAAATCAGGTCCCCGGCAACGGCACCAAAAACTTGATACGTCTCGTGACTGTATATAGAATACAGTCTATCGGGTACTTGACTACAAGTGCACATTCCAGTCGTTTTAGTTTTAAAGAAGGTATCGCCTTGTGAGCGATTACTTAGCATACAATCGATGATTCAAAGAAGGTATGCGAGCTAAATACTCAAGAGATTTGAGATGCAAGATTGAAACTCAACTTCGACTCCAACTGAACCCAAATTACAACTGTCGAAAGATTCAAATGAAGATGATGTTGACCCAACCTAATATAGAAGACTTATTGGTTCACTTCAATACCTTTGTCATAAAGGCTTGACTTAGCATACAATGTAGGTATGGTAAGTAGGTTCATGCATAAGCCAAATGTATCACATCTAGCAGCGGCGAAATGGATACTAAGGTATCTGAAAGGAACTCTCGACTATGGCATTTCGTTTCCTGCAGCTGATGAAGGAAAATAATGCAAATTAGTGGGATACACCGACTCAAGTTAGTATAGTGATGTAGAGGATCGAAAATCCATATCGGTTATGTGTGTATGCTAGATGGTGCACCAGTTGCTTGGAGTTCGAGAAAAGAGTCAGTAGTGGAATTATCGTCGTGTGTAGAAGAATACATGGCTGATTCTCTTTGTGCATGTCAAGAAACATGGATGGTGAATTTGGTCGAAGAGATAACAACAAAGAGTCATGGAGCAATTACCATGAAGATCAACAACATGTCATCTATTAATCTAGAGAAGAATCTGATAGCACATGGTCGAAGCAAGCACATAGAGATGAGGTTCCATTATCTTCGAGAGCAGATAGTAGATGGGAAGATGAATGTGGAACACTACAGAACTGAGAATCAGATTGCAGTTATCATGACGAAGAGAGTGCAGGTCGAATTGTTTAGAAGACTAAGAGATATGATGAATGTAGATAGCTTAGACACAATGAATTAGGTGGTTTATTGAACTGTAATTCCTTGTGTCAAAGAAGGTTGCTCGGCAGAACAAGGAAGTGTCGAACCACCTAGTATGTTGAGTTGTGTTAGTGTGTCAAAGTGCCGAAGCATGTTGCTTTACACAGGATTTCGACTTATGCCTATTTTAGTAGTGTTAGTTATTTTGGGTTTTTATAGTTTTGAGTTTTGCCTTGAGGTCCAAGTTAACCTAAATCTATAAATAGAGGGAGTAACCCTTATTCTTGTAATGAAGTGAATAAAGTATTCATAACATTGTACTTCACAGTATTTTGAAGTTGCAAAGTGAATAAGAAGTTTTCCACAGTTTGTGGACAGAGAGAAACTCTACAAAATTTAATTTTTCTTCTCTTTCATTTTTTTTTACTTTCTTTCTTTGTTGTTCTTCTCTTTTCATTGTTATTATGTGGGTGATAACAATCTTGTTCATCAAGATTGATTGAAATTCTCCATAGGTTGTGATGGATTCCAATAAAATACACCAGTGAGAAAAACTCTGAGTGAGAGAAATTCTTAAATACAATGTGTATTTTATCTTTCCAGTAAATAAAAAGGCAGCAGCAGCTCGTATTAATTTATGTATGTTATTATTCCGCATTTATATCGCTATTTCACGAATCTGACTATAAGGAAATGTTGCATAGTTTCCTAACATAGTGTTACATAATATTTGTAATGGTTACAATTTACAATCATGAGTAACTTCTATCCAAAAATATAAGCTACTGTATCGCACTATGATGTAACATAGGATATAGGCAATTGAGTTTAAATTGAGTGGACAATGAATCACATTACATGTGGTGTGTAAAAGTCCCTCTCTAGAATCTTTTGCAACATCAAATATGTGATCCATAGCAGAAAAACCCTCTCTAGAACCCATTTGAAGACCTGTTAAAGTATTGTTTTCTTGCAAATATAAAACTAAATTAACAAGTCCACTTAAGTGTGTATCTATACTTTCATGTGTAAATCACCACACAACTCATAATATTTTCGCAATTGTAGCTTCATCGCATCTTTCGGCTTCAATGTGAGTGTGTGTGTTCGGTTGTGTCACTCATTAGAGAGCCTTGCTTTGATAGGGTTATTGCTCATTTTCATAAGTCGACATCTATCAGTATCTGAAGTTTTATCTGAATAAATAAATAAATTTTGCAAAGAAAAATTAAGAAGTACAACGGAAGAATTCAAACATTTTATGCAACACAAAAGTAAAAAAGAGTGAAAAGCAAAATGTGATTCGTCATAAAGTCTTTTGTATAGTTGATTTTAAAATAATGCAAGTAAAATATTTTTAAAAAGGTGTCCCTTGAAAAGATTCGTCATAGGTAAAAAGTTGTCCCTCTATTCTTTTATATAAGAAACAATTTATTTGATGAGATTTTATTAAATAATTAATATATTTAATCACTTTATAGAATAAATACATTAATTGTCTAATTAATCTAAAATATGAAAGATCTCTTGCATAAAGGAACGAAGGTAATATATAATAAATGACAATAACAAAGACATATCATTTTGGATTTTTTAGCCATCAACCAACTCTAACTTTTATCATTTGTTAAACAATCAAAAATTTTAGTCATCTATTATTAGTATAATCTAAAATTTGTCGAAGAAGAATTCGGCTAAATAATTACAAACAAAATAAAGGAAAAATCAATGTAAAAATAATAGTTATAGAGTGTCGAATATTTAATATTTGAAGCATAATTCTAATTGAAACTATACTTATATTTTTGAAAACATTCTCTCTTCATTCAAAATAAATCTAAATAATTTATTTCATATCCATTTAATATTTTATCAACAAATTCACAACCAGACAATGAAGATGTCTAAGACCTTTGCTTTATTAAAGTATTTTTAATGATAGTCATAAATCATACTATTAAAGAGAAATTCTGCAAATCCATCATCACTTGCATTAGAAGTACTAAATCATCACTTTTATCAATATCAATTTTGGTTAGAACTTGTCATACAATTTAATAACAAAACTTTAAGAACTAAATATTTCAATAAAAGTGAAATAAAAGGTTTTATAACATAACTATTAAATTCAAAAAATGCCTAACAACACAAATAATTGTTCATCAAATAGAGAGAGGCACACAACCATAAAGACCATAAATAAAGTACTAAGATATGTATGTATGGTCACTATCACCATAAATGCAAGTAAGATTTTATCCTTAAAGTCAAAATACTTATTCATGTTTCCTCTCATTAACATTAACGAACACTTCTCTCCAATCAGGATTCATATACTTGTCTAAAGTTTTTCCATATACATCATTTGGAATGTCTTCCATCTCATCAAGATCAGTCACACACTTAGTAAGAGACCAATTTGACATTACACGTGAAGTGGTCTCCACACTTTTATCCTTATACCTCTCCGCTTTTCCAAAGAGCTTTAGCAAATGCTAAAAGTGCCTCCCCCATCAGACGTGATGTAGACTCTTTCTTGGATCTTAATTGGATTTATCTCTTTCAACTACGTGTGATGTGTTCCACTTCATGTTGATCATCGTCTAAACTATTATTACCAACACGTACATGACTCGCACTCCCATTGTTAAGGTATTCATTGTCAAACTCATTTTCTTCATCTATATTTGGTGGAACTTAGGTAGATGAATGATGAAAAACCCCAGTTGTATTATTTTTGTTGAATATGATTCCTAACAAATTATAATGATCACACCATTTCTTTTGAAATTGTGAAGCTTTATCATGTACCTGAAATAATATAAGCATATCATTCAATCCAAAAATTAAGATAACTAGATATGTTACTAGTTACATACACACAAGGACATGAAAGTGGAACAAGAACAAAATCTGTTGTTGCATGATAAATAGATTTTTAACAGAGTCAGTGTGATAAAGTAATATGCTATTAGATAACCAAAATTTATCCGTTGTTGCATGATAAATAGATTTTTAACATAGTCATTATGATAAAGTAATATGCTACTAGATAACCATGATATTGACATATTCAAGGTAATAAAGTAATATGCTACTAGATAACCAATAAGTTAGGAGTTAGTTGGGAACTCAGTGAGGCTATTAGTTTTTGCTTTGTGTTTTGTTTTGAGTTTCCCCCTTTTATGATAAAAAAAGTTGAGAAATCAGTGAGTATTATAGGTATCAGGTGCTCCTCAAAATCACCTTACATTGTATTCTTCTTCATGATTGCATTTGACAAGGGGACATATAATAACAATTTAGGGCCTATTGACCTAAATTTCATCATATGTGTTCTTTTTATTCTTATACCAGTTAATTCTATCAATAGCCATGGTCCCAAAAAAGATACATAACTCCCACTCTAACTTAAAAAAGGCCACCCTCTAATTTTTGTTTTAGGCTTACATATACATATTGGGTCATCCCTGATTCGAATTTGAAAAAGTAAAGATAATTTGGGAGTGTTATCTGTCATGAAAAGATTGAGAAATTAATTCTTACATTCTTCATAATATAAAGTGAGACTTATTATAGGGATGAAGCCAGAAGAGGCTCAAAATAACCACTAGATTACTGACACTAACTGAATATGTTGACTAAACACATACAGTTACTTACAATTGGAAGCTACACCAACTATCAGAGACATTACCTATTTACTGCTATTACATAATTAACAAATGTTCAAGAGCATATATACAAGTTGTGGCTCATGTACTCTTGATGGTTCATAAAAATTGTGAATTTCAAGCCCATGTAGAGGCTACATATACCAGATTAGACTTTGAAAGAGTGCAAGACAAGAGACAATGTGTTTTATTTTAAGAAGAAATTGATTGTGTTATAGTTCAGAAAGTACAATGAGGCCTTAGGGATAGAACCTAAAAGGCTTACAAGTTACCACCACTAGGTAATGAACACTAAGAAAATATGTTAACTCAACATATTCATATACAAGAACTACCAACTACACATGCTACCATCTACAAGGCTTATGTTTTTTTCCTACAAACACAAAGGTTATGATGATATAATGTTTTAACTTCTAAATTTACAATGTACTTAGGACTAAATCCAAATTATCCTAGACTCTTGATTAATAATCAATTTATCTATATTTTGACAAATCCCAAAAGGAGGCCATAAATCTAAACTTTTCTTAAACCTTGTCAAAGGGATAAAAACACTTCATAAATATAATATAGGCCTAATATGAGTTAGCATCTTATAATCTTTAAAGTGTAGATATGTGTAGCGGGGTATTCGTTACCTTTAGATTTATTGACTAAATCAAAAGTAAACCATATAAGTCGAGTCACCACCGCACTTCTATTTATCCAAAGGAAAGGTTAGAAAGCGAACAAAAACCGAGAAGTTTTATCGAATCAAAAACTAATAAAAATGTCAGAGATTGGGGTAAGGGGGTTGGTTATGCAATGGGAAGGTGTTAAGCACCCAAAACATCCTAGGTACTCCTAGGGAGCCCTTTTCACACTTGTTATAAGGTTGGTATTTTTGTGAAAATTTGTTTGTGCAAACATGATTGGGGAGATGAGAAGAGAATATATAAATTATTTACAAGTTTGTGTTTGAATGGATAAACCCATTGCCTACGTACCATCTTAAAAAAAATTAGGATCAAAACCTCGTAGTTCGGGGTAAAAATCTCAAAACAAGTTGGTGAGTTGATTTGGTCCAAAAACCTTAAGGTCTTTTGTTATCCAAGGGAGAAAACTCAACCTAAAAACCACAAATCCACCATGTGAGGATAGCTTCAACATGCTAGTGAGGGATTAACCCTATAATAATCATGGAAGACTCATTGTCCATCACTAAGGATATAGGTGAGTATTATATCTACCTCAAGGATAACTCAAACCTAATAGCTATTGGTTATGAAAAGTTTCTGATAGGAAAGTGGCCATTGAAACCACAAAAGCATTTGAATGGGTTATATTTACCAATGAAAAGTATTTACAAAATATGGTCAAAGTTGACTTAAAGATTGAATTCAAAATAAGTGTTATGAAAAGAAGTTTGAAAATCAAAAGCATAATGCTTAGGTTTCTAATGTTTGAAAACAAGTGTTAATGTTTGCACAAAAGTTTTGGCTTGGGTTGGAATGGAGGGAAGAAGAAGAATGGCTAAAGTCCTAATCATACAAGAGATGAAGGAGAAGAAATAAGACCACAAATGGAGTTCCCTTCTTGAGATCATAGTGATGATCCAAGTAGGTCCCATCCTTTGAAATAAGCAAGCAAATAAGTGTAAGCTCAAGCAATCAAATCAATCAAGCAAGCTCTTAGAAGATCCTCAATGGCTCTTAGATCTCTCTCTTTAGAAGCTCATGACAATGGTTCTTCACTTAGGCTCAATGTTGGAATCCCTAGCACAAGAACACACACATCAAAAAGTTCTATCAAGCAAACAAAGAATGAACAAGAAGGAGTTCAGAACTTGATCCTTTCAAAGTTCTCTTCAACATTTATAGCATTCTAAAGGCCCAATGCCTAGTTGCTCTTTGACTTTTATAGCACTCTAAAGGCCCAATGCCTAGTTGCTCTTTGACTCCAATTTTTGCTTAGGGAATGTCCTAAAGTCTAAGTCCTTTTTGTCCATTTTGCATTTGGTTCACAACAATCAAACAAAACACAAGCACAAAAGTATATACACAATTATGTGCTCAAGTGAGCAAAAGGCAAATTGCATTAACATAAACATGTGCTCAAATGAGCAAAGGAAAAAGCAAATGAATAATATGTACAAGAATAGTAAATTGCATAAATGTAAAGTGCAAGAATTAAATGTTAATGGTTAATGGTTAGTGTTAGTGTGCCATAAGGCAATTTAGCGCTATGTTAAGCAATCGTAATTGGACTTATGTAGAAGTCACAACTATTTGAGGCCGGTCAATAATAATGTAGGCAACAACACAAGTTAGAGATCTTGATTAGTGAATCAAGCTCCTATAACTTGTCATGCCAAAATAAGATGAGAAATTATCTTGTATTGATTTAGGTTCTTTGTTTGATTAGGAAGCAACCTATCCTTAATGCAAAGCCATTCACTTGATCCATGATCAAGTTGAATTATATTTGAATCAAGGAAGGTTAAACCTTCCATGTATCAAGGCTAACCACCAATCTTTAACTCATTGATAAAAAAAGAAGAAGAAGATGATGATGAATATTAAAGTACATTAATGGAAATGAAATGAAATAATCAACAAGCATTGACCAAAGATAGAGAAGATCAAGGTCAAACAATAGTAAACAGAAGCAAAATGAAGATTAGAAGTCAAGAAACAAATAAAATATTTTTGGGATTTTTCAAAATTAAAATAATACTTGAATTAAAATAATAAAGAAATGTCAAACTTCAAACTCACTTCAAATCAACATTGAAAAGTCCAAGTGAATTATCCTAAGTTCAACAAGGTCAAACAAAGTTTGACAAAAAATTTCAGCATTTTTAAAAGTCAGAAACTATTTTTAATCAATTAAAAATGCATAAAAATAACCTAATTGAATTAAAATCTCAAATAAATCTCAAATCAATTAATAAATTGATGAGAATATTTTTCATAGATCTATCATTATTCAAAGAGGTTGGAAAAATATTTTTGTATTTTTTGAATATCAAAAACTATTTAAAAAGAATTAAAAATAACCAGAAAAGAGAAAATTCATAAAAATTATCAAATGATAAAATTAAAAAAAAATCATTTTTAGAAACTAGAAATTAAAAGGAGAAAAATGCAATTGGTCTCACATTTTTTGAACCAATACTGAAGGAGATATGAATTTTTAAAATGAAATGGAATTAAAAGAAAATTAAAATTAGAATTAAATAATAACAAAAAGCGTGGAGCATTGGATGCAGAGCTCATTAATTGAGCTGGCAAATCGTGTGGCTCTTGAGCGCGCTTCCACCAAGTTCCTTAATCAATGCATCACACATGGCCAATTGAAAAGTCATAATATTGGGTGGATGAGATCTGATCTGGAAACACAAATGCACGGTCCATATTTGATCTGGAGACCAGACGGTGGTATGCACCACCTTCTTATCCGGCCAACCTCCGGCGAAGGTCAAATTTGCATAGAAATAAATGTGCATGAAAAGCCACGATCCAGGTACCAAACGAAAGCTGGGGTGATGTACATCACCCCTGTGCCAACCAAATCCACTCTAGGTTTCTATATTGAGAGAAATCAAGGTGGAATTTCTATGGTGTTCAACTAAACTTGTTAGAATTTGAAAATTCAAAGCTCTAAAAGGTTGCCTCTATGAAGAGGACTTCAGACAACACATCAATAGCAAGAAACAAGCAATATATTAGTGGATTCGAAGAAAATAAAAACTGAAGTAAACCTCTGATTTGCAGAGCTTGAAGGCACGATCTCTTGAAGTTGATGCTTGCCGTTTGTTCTTTGGATCAAAGTGAATAAGGCTAAGGAACTTTAGATCTAAAAATCAATTGATGAATTTGAAGTTTAGATCTGAAAATTGTGAACGAAAATGGTGAGTTCCTTTTGAATGTGGTTGAGGGATAATTCGTGCAGCATTTAGGGCCCTTCAGGTTACTGAAATGAGAGGCATTGGCATTGTATTTATAGCAAAAGCAAGGCTGAGATGCATGAACATTTCATTGCATGGATGGAAAGGGCCTCCATGCATGGGCCTATACAGGCGCATGGAGGGCCCAATTCCACTTGGATTTGCAAGCTGAACAATAACAGATGTAATTTTGACGTGTAGATCATGTAAGTTGAGCTCATGCAATGCAAATTTAATGAGTTCCAAAATTGCACCAATATGTTCATGCTTTTGAAAATGCCATTTCCATAATTGAAACACAACCTTATGAGTAATGGTTGGAAAGCTTTTTGCATGAGGATCATTTGTTATGTTGATCAAAACTTCATTAGAAACTTGGAAATTGGTGAAAAGTGATCATGAAGTGTAGGGTGCAAAATATGTACATGTGAGATTTTCAAAAATGGTCAAACTTTAAGCACTTCTGTTTCAATGATGCAAGCTCCAAATAACAAACTCTTCAATATCAAAGTTGTATATATTTTCAAGGAAATCAATTTGGACTTAAATTTTGAATCATTCAAATTTTTGATGAAGAAGTTATGGGCACTTGAAGTTAGACTTTTTCACATTTCAATGCCTTTGGTCCAAAGTGACCTATGATGTTTTGCATTATCACATGTATTTATTTTAGGATTTTGAAATTTTTCTCAACATAAAATTTTAAGTAGACATATTAAGCTTTCCAATTCATTTGATCCCACCTTAAAATAATGAAAAATGAAGGAGTTATGTCCTTGGGAAGCTGACCTAAAACTAGGGTTTCAATCAAAATGACCTATAATGTCTTGAAATGGATGATGACCTTCCAAGCTTCAAATCAATTTTTGATGAACATGAAAGTTGTTCATATGGTTCTTAAGAACAATGTTTCTCTTAGGGTCATCTCCACTTGACAAACACATTAAAAGTTAGGTCTCAGTGTACTTCAAAATAGTCAGATGAATTGATTGATCAACTTCTCAAGTCTACACCTCCTATCTTGATGAATTAATGATTGAGGACACTCATATAAGTTCAAATATGCATGAATGATGAATTAAAGAACTTCCCTTGATTGCATTTGACCATAGGTTGAGGTTGCTTCATGAGCAAGGCACAGTTGATGAACATATGAATTAGGGTTTCCTTGGGAAACAAGCATCAAACCCCTTGGTTTGCTTTGATCAAAATGATGAATTGAGATACTTGGGAGGCATATTTGATGTATGAGATCTTTGGGAATCATTTCCATGCTTGCTTTCATCTTCCCTTGACCATATCAATGCACATAGGATCTCCTAGAAGCTCTGGATCTTGGGACTGCTCAAGCTACAAACAAAAGATGTTAGTGACATATTTTTGTGCTTTTTGGTTAGTAAATAAAATAAGAAAAGGAATAATATACAATTCAAGCATGCTTGGTGATCTCAACCCACTCAAAAAGGTTCCCACCCTAGGGTAAAAGCCAAGATGCTTATGATCCTTGAGGCAAGATGCAAATGCAATGTTATGATGCCATGAGGGATCTTAGGGTCAAAATTAGGGTCTTACAGTATGAAGTTCAATGAAAAACTTCTAATTGAAATGCCTCAGTTAACTCACCTAACAGTAATATTATATTTTTCTAATTCAATGAAAAGTTCAATGAAAAGCTTCAAAGTGTTGATACTACTATAAAAGTAGTAGGTGAGAAAGCATTGGTCCAAAAGAGTTTGATCACACCCTCTTATTGCTACAAATTTTGATAAAGTCCATGCAAGATAGAAATAATACATAAATTACATAATGAAATTATCTTAAAATGAGAAAAACTTGATACATACCCTTAAGATAGTTTCACCAGACCCATTCACTTGCAGTAATTGTGTATGTTTCTACATTCCATCCAAATCTAGTATTTTATAGGAGTGAATACAACTCACGATACATACCTCGCAACCTATGCATTTTTGCATTTAGTTGTCAGAGTTTAAATGATCAATTAGTTATGCAACTCAACCTAGTGGTCATTGAGGTCCATGTTCTATTATGAAACACACTATTTGGCATATTTACTTTGGTAACTTCATCAACCATAATGTCAATGAAAGTTTTAGTTACAAAATTAGGCCAAAGCTTTGGGTCACTAATGTCAACATTAGTTGCCATCTATCATAAAAATAAGCATTAACTTAATAAAAATAGAATAGAGTCACACATAATCATTAACAAGAATAAAAAAACATATTTATTGAAACATTCTAAACTTAAATATGATCCACTAGCAACAATGGTAGGCGCACAAGTAAAAGTAGGCGCAACTGAGGAAGAGGCATGCGCAACTGAGAAGGAGGCAGGCCTGGTCAGCAAAATGGGAAAGATAGCTATTGTTCTTCATGCTTTTTCAAATTCTCAAACATGTTTAGAAACAAACAAGTTCGGATTTCAAGCCATTAAGACTAAATAAAAGCATTAAATTCTTCAGCAAAAAGTTCAGAAGGAATCTTCTACGATGAAAATCATAAAATTAGTTTATAGAGACCTTTTCTATCAACGACAGCAAAGCCTTCCAGCAACATTCAACTTTAGAACTCCTTTTCAATTCCAGGTTATGATTGTTGGAAATAAACCCTTTTTGTGTTTAGGGAAAGTGTGTGAGAATATTAGAGGCTTGAATAGAAACTTGGTAGGTAGGATAATTATTTATGGAAGAGAGAACTTTGTATTTTTGCTTGATACAAAAGTATAGGATTAGATCTCTATTTATAATACTCTAAGGAGAACTCTAGACACATTAATTCTAGAGAGTTCTCAACTCTAGACATTCAAAGAGTATTCTAGAAAATATTACAATCCTAAGAAATATTTAGACACTCTAAATATTACAAGACTTTTCTATAGACATTATCCAAAATAAACTAAGCCCAAAATAACTAAGTCCAAAAATCAAATAATAAAATTAGGCCCAAATCAAGTTTAATATTTCAACATCCCCCTTAAACTTGATTTGTGACTCCAAGCATATTCCTTAGCTTCACAAAAGTTTCCAACTTGAGTGGCTTGGTGAAAATGTCGACAACTTGATCTCTAGACATCACATACTTCAATTTCACCTCCTTCTTCTCGATGCATTCTCTTATGAAGTGGTAACGGGTGTCGATGTGCTTATTTCTTTCATGAAATACAGGATTCTTTGCCAAAGCAAGTGTTGATTTACTGTCAAAACATATTTCGACATGATCTTCTTGTGGTATTTTTAATTCTTTCAACAAATTCCTTAGCCAAATTGCACGACAAACACATGATGTAGCGGCAACACACTCGGCTTCACAAGTTAACAGTGTGATGATATGTTGCTTCTTTGACATCCAAGTGAAAGCAGTATCTCCTATAAAGAACACAAAACCAGTAGTGCTCTTTCTATCATCCAAGTCTCCTCTTTAATCGTTATCACTATAGACAATAATCTCATAATTGTTATAAGAGTAATAGTGCAAGCCAAAGTTTGTTATACCTTTGATGTATCGAAGGATTCTTTTTGCTTCCTTGAAGTGAGTTGTTGTTGAAGCTTCCATGTAGTGACTTACGACTCCTACAACATAGAGAATATCCGACCTTGTACATGTCAAGTAACGCAGACTTCCAACCAAACTTTTGTAAAGAGTTGGATCCACAATCTCTCTATTTCCATGCTTACTTAACTTGCTGCCACATTCCATCGGGGTGCCAACTGAATTGGCATCATCCATCTTGAAATTCTTAAGGACTTCTTTGGCATAGCCTTCTTGGGTGATAAAAATTCCTTTGTTTTCTTGCTTTACTTCGATGCCGAGATAATATGCCATGAGCCCCATATCTATCATCTCAAATTCATTTGACATGTCTTTCTTGAACTCTTCGAACATGCTTAAGTTGTTCCCTGTGAAGATCAAGTCATCAACATATAAGCACACAATCAAAATATCTCCATTTTGCGCTTTAATATAGAGTGCATGCTCATATGGACACTTGATGAAGTTCTTGTCTTGAAATTACTTGTCGATTCGAACATTCCAAGCTCTCGGTGCTTGCTTGAGTCCGTACAATGCCTTCTTCAACTTCAAGACTTTTTCTTCTTGCCCTTTTACTTCATAGCCCTGTGGTTGCTCGATATAAACCTCTTCTTCGAGAAAACCATTCAAGAAGGCCGACTTCACATCCATTTGATAGATCTTCCATTAATTTTGGGCTTCCAAAGAAATGACCAGTCTAATAGTTTCAAGACGAGAAACGGGGGCAAATACCTCATCATAGTCAAGTCCTTGTCTTTTACTATAGCCTTTCTCCACCAATCTTGCTTTGTATCTCTCCACGCCTCCTTTTGCATTCTTCTTCGCCTTGTACACCCATCTTACTTCGATTGCTTTGTGTCCTCGTAGAAGTGTAGTAAGTTCCCATGTATCATTCTTCGTGATTGACTTGGTTTCTTCTTCCATGGCATCTCTCCACTTTATGTTTTCAACTGCTTCTTGATAGCTTAGAAGCTCGCAATCACCCAAAAGACAAAAGAGGTTAATGTCATTTCTATTTTCGGTTACCTCATAAAGCTCTTCAATACTCCTTAGTCGTGGTGTCCTCTCACTCGAGCTTGTTTCATCTAACCTTGGTGTCAGTGAGGCCGATGGTGTAATATGTTCCTCTATCATTGGTTGTTCCATTTCGTCTTCTTCTTCAAAGTAAGGAAGAAAATCGTACATGTCTTCTTGAACACTCCAATCCCAACAATCTTCTTCTTCGAACTCCATGTCACGAATTATAATAATCTTTCCATTATTTGGATTATAGAGCTTGTACCTTTTGGAGCTTGAGTCGTAACCCACGAATACATACTTCTCACTTTTATCATCGAGCTTTGTTCTTCTTTCATATGGAACGTAGGTATAGGCAATGCTTCCAAACACTTTGAGGTGAGAGATCCCAGGTTTCCTTCCACTCTATGCTTCTTGTGGTAGCTTCTCATGCACTCTTCTTGTTGGGGAACGATTTGTCAGGTAAACCGCACATGCCACTACTTCGACCCAAAACTCTTTAGGCATCTTCTTGCTCTTAAGCATGCTTCACACCATGTTAAGTATGGTCCGATTCTTTCTCTCTGTTACTCCATTTTGTTGTGGTGATCTTGGCACTATTAGTGGGCGGAGGATTCCATGGTCTTCAAAATATTTTTGAAACTCATTTGAAATGAACTCTCCTCCTCGGTCAGATCTCATAGCCTTAATGGAAAGACCACTTTCTTTCTCCACAAGGGCTTTGAACTTCTTAAAGTTTTCAAACACTTCTGACTTCTTCTTCAAGAAATAAACCCATTTTTTCCAAAATACTCATCAATAAAGAGGATAAAGTATTTACTCTTACCAAAAGAGTTTGGATTGATTGGTCCACAAACATCGGTGTGTATGAGCTCTAGTGGTTTTTCCGCTCTTGAAGTTGATTCCTTTGGAAATCTTTTTCGGAATTGCTTCCCAACTAGACATCCTTCACATAGTTGGTATGGGTGGTTTATACTAGGCAAGCCTCTCACCATCTCCTTCTTTGACAAACATTTTAGACTTTCGAAGTTGAGATGTCTGAATCGTAGATGCCATAGCCACGAAGAGTCGGTATAGCAAGTCTTGAGACACTTTGAAACATCATTTTGAAGGTTCAAGAGGAACATTCTATTCTTTGACATAGGCACCTTAGCAATCAAGTTATGTCTACAATCTCTTAAGAAAAGACTATGTTCTTTCAAGTGGATGTCATAGCCTTTCTCTAATAATTGTCTCAAGCTCAAAATATCATTCTTCATGTTAGGAACATAATAGACATTGGATATGAACTGATGACTCCCATTCTTTAAGCGTATAAGAATTTTACCTTTGACCGGTATCTTTGAGTCATCTCCAAATGAGACATTTCCAGTTGTCGCTTCATTGATCTCTACGAACATTCTTTGATCGCCGCACATGTGATTGTTTGCGCCGGTGTCGAGGTATCATTTGTTTCTTTTCTCTTCAGCTTGGTTTTGGCACACGAGCAACAAAGTTAGCTTTCTCCACAACCTTCTTCGAGAATCTACACTCAGATGCATAATGATCGATCTTGTTGCAGTTGAAGCACTTAATTTGTGATTTGTCACACCTCGACCATGAATTTCCTCCTCCACAACCTCTTGTTGCTTGTGGATTCCAACTTCTTTCTCCATTGTTAGAGTATTTGTTGTAATCACCTCTTCCTTCTCCTCCATGTCCTCGTTCATGCCCACGATCTTGGCCACGACCTCGTCCTCTTTGCCTCTTGTAATTCGCATAATTTGTTTTCTTTATGTTGAGTTGTAGTAGTTGCTCCATAGATTCCTTCTATTTAATTTTTCTCTTTTGTTTTTCTTCGTATGCTTGTAAGGAACCCATGAGTTTCTCAGTAGTCATGGTCTTTAAATCCCTATTTTCTTCAAAGTTGGTAACGGTGAAGTCAAAACTTGGATTTAAAATGCGAAGCATTTTCTCCATGACTTTCACCTTATCAACATCTTCGCCATTTCTTTTAAATTGATTGACTACGACCAATACTTGAGAAAAATAATCAGAAATTGACTCAGACTCTTCCATAAGTAAACGTTCAAAATCACCTCTAAGAGTTTGAAGACGAATCTTTTTCACCTGTTCCACTCCTTTGTTGCAAGTTTGAAGTTTGTCTCATACTTCTTTGACCGTCGTTGCGTTGGAGATCTTCTCAAATGTATCTTCATCCACCGATTGATAAATAAGGAAGAGAGCTTTCTTGTCTCTCTTTCTTGACTCCTTCAATATCTCCTTTACACCTTGGCTTAGCGATGCTTCGTCTTGCTCCTTGAAGCCTTTCTCAACGATATCCCACACATCTTGAGCTCCTAGTAACGTCTTCATCTTGATACTCCATTGTCATAGTTGTTCTTTGTGAGCATCGTCATTTGGAAGTGGAAACCTCCATTCGTCATTTTTGAGGACCTTGAAGCTCTGATGCCACTTTGTTGGAAATAAATCCTTTTTGTGTTTAGGGAAAGTGTGTGGGAATATTAGAGGCTTGAATAGAAACTTGGTAGATATGAGAATTATTTATGGAAGAGAGAACTTTGCATTTTTGTTTGATACAAAAGTATAGGATTACATCTCTATTTATAATATTCTAAGGAGAACTCTAGACACACTAAATCTAGAGAGTTTTCAACTCTAGACATTCAAAGAGTATTCTATAAAATATTACAATCTTAAGAAATATCTAGACACTCCAAATACAACAAGACTTTTCTAGAGACATTACCTAAAATAAACAAAGTCCAAAATAATTAAACTCAAAAATCAAATAATAAGGTTAGGCTCAAATCAAATTTAATATTTCAATAAAGATTTCTTCCAGCAAAGAAAGGAGTGTAACTGATATTGAATTTAATGAAGCTAAGGAGTTCAAAAGAATTTAAAAGTGAACCATTATAGCCATTATACACGGACTAATAATAGCATAGAAATGTTGGTTCAAAACTATTTTGATAAGTATTTAATATTAATAGAAACACTCATGTTTCACCTTACTCGTCTTTAAATAAAATTAATATGTGAGCACATTTATAAATGGGTCAAATTAAGAATAAATTTCTACTCCAAAGTCATGTTTAACTCGAAATTAATGAATGAGTTCCAAAATGTGATTTCAAAACCAACAAAATAAAACTCATTTAGCTTCAAAACAGAGTCGTACACAAAAACTTGCTACCATAGTGTTACATAACCTTTGTAATGGTTACAATTTACAATCATGAGTAACTTCTATCCCAAAATATAAGCTACTGTATCACACTAAGATGTAACTTAGGATATAGGCAAATGAGATTAAGAGTGTATCTATACTTTCGTGTGTACATCACCACACAATTCATAATATTTTCGCAATTGTAGTTTCATTGCATCTTTTGGTTTCAATGTGAGAGAGTGTGTTCGATTGTGTCACTCATTAGAGAATCTTGCTTTTATAGGGTGATTACTCATTTTTATAAGTCGATATTATGGGTATATAAAGTTATGGGTAAAGAGTTCGAAGCCTTGGAAGTTTTATCTGAAAAAAATTAAGAAGTTCATAGAATATTTTATATAGTTGCTTTTAAAATAACGCTAGTATTAAAATATTCCTGGATAAGATTGGTGACATGCAAAATATGTACTAAATAACAAGTCATTAATGACAAAGACATATGATTGTGGAATTTTTTAGCTATCAATCAACTCTAACTTTTATCATTACGATCAAAAATTTGAGTCATCTATTATTAGTATAATTTAAAATTTGTCGAAGAAGAATTCAGGTAAGTAATTACAAACAAAATAAAATAGAAGTCAATGTAAAAATAATAGTTATCATGTGGGGATCGAGTGTCGAATATTTAATATTTGAAGCATAATTCTAATTGAAAATATATTTATATTTTTGAAAATATTAAATATATCATTCAACTTGTTGGTTGACATATTTTTGTAAGCAACATGTTTATAAAAGATGTCTCAAATTTTGTTAATACATTGAGATTGGATTTTTCTCTGACAATTTTTTTTGAAAAGATTTATTTTTATTGTGATTGTTTCAAGGTTTAATTCAAAAGGATTTGATTTAGTTCGGATTTCCATTGATAAAGAGTTATTAAATAAAATTAATTTAAAAATATTTAATTGAATTTGCATTAATTAAAAGAATGAGTTTAGTTGAAGATTGGATTTGTTTTAATTGATTTGAAGATTGGATTTGTTTTAATTGATTTGAAGATTGGACTTTTCGGTCAGAACCATATCTCTGTATAAAGACACTTTTCAGCTTGTGAAAGATATAGCTATTAGAAAATAGTCATGCTGTTGGATTTAATATCATTAATATGTTTTGTTATTTGTAATTTTATATAAAATATTATATTTTAAAATAGAAAAATTCAATATACCGTACATATTATAAACAAATAATTTTTGTTAACAATAAAGTAAATAGAATAATTATGAAAAAGCGTAAGAATGATAACTTAGACATGTGTCATGAATTTGTTTTAAATAAATTTATCTTTTTAGAATTGTTATTTTTTTAATATTTATAACTCTTAAAGTTAATATAAAAATAAGCAAGTTATTGAAAATAATGGTATTGTTGTTTCATGTCTTTTAGTTTATAAAATAAATATTATTATTGATATATTTACTGATAATAATTAAAATATAAAAAAATCAATAATAATAAATGAATTTGAAATTTTACTATTTCAGACTAAAATAACAACTACATCACTCTTCTAATAACATCATTCATAAAGATCCTAGTAGAAAGGGTTACTCAAAGTCAGTTACTTTTTTCTAATATATATATATATATATATATATATATATATATATATATATATATATATATATATATATATATATATATATTAATTTTAATTTTTTTTTGCATTTAAAATGATAACAGAAATCATAATTTGACATTATTTTAAGAGCAGAAATCTAATACTTTCATCTGCTCTTATTTTTTTTGTTATCTTATTTCTTCTTCAATCAATTACAAACTGTCATCTTATTTCTTCTTTAATATATTACACATTGTCATCTTATTTCTTCTTCAATCAAATCAAACTATCATCTTATTTCTTCTTTAATATATCGCTTCAGATAGTTTCAAATTTTCTTTGATTCTACCTTATCTAATCACTTATATTTCACCTTATATAAACCCGAAATCTTAATAAATAACTCTTTCTTTCCCTTAAGAATTAATGAATATCATGAGTATATGAATGATGTGTATATCTCTTGCATGCCTCTCTTTTTCTATTTTAAAAAATATAAGTTAATAAATTATTTAAAAAATTTTATATAAATTTATTTTTAAAAAATTTAGTTATATTTATACTTACCAAAAACAATTTCATAATGGCATCAATTTCACATTATCATCTTATTTCTTCTTCAATCAATTTCACACTATCATCTTATTCCATCACCCTTTAAATATGTATGTCATCTTATTCCATCACCCTTTAAATATGTATGACACCTCTTTGATTGTACCTTATCTCTTTAATCATCTCTTTACTCCTTCAAATTTATATTTCACCTTATATAAATCCCAAATTTATAATCTTTTATATGGAGAAAGGAAAGTAATATAAAACTAAACTCCAAAATTTTATTGAAACTTCAAAAGATAAATATTTGGATCATAAAAAATACCTATGTAAAAATTAATTTTATATAATAGAAGTATTGGTATAATTGTCAATTATTTTTATATTATATTTTTTTCTGATGGATAGAATGCTTATTATATACTAAACTTCAATTCCTTATATTATATTTTATAAATTAATTAATAAAAAATTATATTTCTTTCACTAATTATTTAATCTACATTTTTATTGTATCTTTTTCATCTCACTCTTTTTATTCTGTGTTATTATATGAAACTTTGTTTAATTTATTTAACTAATAAGATCTTAAGAATTATATATTTAACAATAATTTCATTCACAACATTAAGCGACAGACGCCAATGTTAAGAAGGCTGCGACAATGGACTTAGAAGTTCTCACGAGAGAAGTCTCCAAACTTCCAAAGGAATCAAACACACCTACATGTCACATTGTAATCCAATAACAACATGTCAATTAGAAACTAACCTAACATTCCAGTTCATAACATTTCAGTTTTAACATAATTAATCTAACTTTAACTTCAAGATTCAACCTATATAATTAACACAATAGTGCTAACAATGTTCATACTTAACATTAACCTTACTTTTAAATAGATAAGCACTCACTCAAACTAATAGAATCACAACTTCACCACTGTTTCTGCAACAGAGGCGAATCGCCATCAGAATCGATTAAGAACCACCAGTTCGCAACGAATCAAACGGAGGGAGAAGACGAGAAGGACATCTGAATCGGTGAGAAGCAGAAGTCATACCTGTTCGCAAATCGCATCGGTCCGGTGAATTTTCGTTTTCTATTCCGTATCTCTTTGTTTCCGCGCGAACCAAATCGAGTGGTTGTTGTTAATTTCGATTCATTTTCCGATGAGTGGAACCTGGACTCTTCAATTTTTATGTTGAAATTTGAAGAAGACGAAGCTTCAGAAGATCAAGCCGTGAGATTGAAAACGCGATTGGAGCATGAGAGGTGTTTGGTTCTTCAGCTTATGAAGCATTTCGCGTTACTGATTCAGGGAAAATTTTACCCTGTACCCCTACAATTGTACCACATCCCTACATTTAAATTTTTTGACCAAAATGCCCTCATATAAATAGGGTATATTTTCCATTTCAATTTATTTTTTACCATTTTCGTTGAAGACTTCCGGAGAAGACAAATATTTGACTTTTTTGCATTGTAAATCGGAACACTCAGAGTAAGTCTTCCGGTTCATTAATTGTATACCGGAACACTTCTCTAAAGAGTTCCGGTTTGTTGCCTTTAAGGGGCATTGAACCGGAAGTCTTTTAGAAAGTCTTCCGGTTTGTATAGTTGTATACCGGAAGTCTTTCTTAAAGACTTCCGGTTTGGGTGATGTATACCGGAACTCTTTAAGAAAGTGTTCCGGAAGATTTTTTTTGTTTTTTATTAACCGGAACTCTTCTTTGAAGTGTTCCGGTACGTAATTTTTTTATTTATTTTAATTTTAATTATTTTTTTAAACATTTTTTTTGCAGTGGTTCGAAGACGAGGTGCAGATGGCCGGATTCCAGTCCACACGTTAGACCGGGGTGCATCTTCATCTGCAGATGCAGCTGAGCCGGCAGGATATCCAGGAGGGTCGTACGATACGTCTCTTTTGGTGAAGTACGATCATCATGTTGCTCGACATATATGGTTCGGTGAGGTAAATAAACAACGTATATTTGAAATTGAATAATATTTGAATATTTTATAATTTGTTTTCTAATATGTGTTTTAATTGTTTTTAGGAAAGAGGTCCAAAGAAAGAGTTGAAGGTTGCCGGACATGGACTGAAGTTGACTTCTAGGGTTCCATTAGCTCTTCCACCACAGATGGAGAGTTGGGTATCTAGATACGGTTTATCTTCACTGCAGAGAACGAGTCTGAACAAGATAGACACAAATCTTGTCTCTGCATTTGTGGAAATATGGCATCTAGAGACATCTTCATTTCACATGTCGTTTGGTGAAATGAGCATTACTTTAGATGATGTCGCATGTCTACTTCACTTGCCCATCAGGGGTATATTCTGGAGTCCTCAGGATGTGACTGAAGAGCTAGCTGTTGAACTTGCTGTTGACTATCTATGAGTGTCACAGGGTCAGGCACAGTCACATGTTCGTAGTTGTAGGGGGTCGTATTACAAGTTGGAGTGGTTATATGATTTATTCGTACATCATAGAGTTGCTTCCAGCTGGACATATGCGACTAGAGCATATCTATTGATGTTGGTGGGTTCCACCATATTTGCTTATAAGACCTTTACACTTGTAGAGGCACGATACCTCCTCCTGTTTAGGGACTTGGATGGATGTTCAGGATATAGTTGGGGAGCAGCTACACTAGTTACCCTATACCGATATCTTGGAGATGCGTCCATGTACAGTTGCAAACAACTCGGTGGATATCCTACTCTCCTACAGGTATATAATTTAATTATGTTAATTAAGTGTTGGATTCATTTTATAAAATATATTAACTTAATTTGTTTTATTTATTATGTTTGTATTTTGTAACAGTGTTGGATTCACGAGTACTTTCCAACTGTTGGAAAAAGAGGAGAGAATTGGAAACCTGCTGATAACTGTGGTCTTCCCCGAGCGATGAGATGGTCGTATAGGCAGGGAGTCCTGAAGGTCGATGATTTACGACCTATTTTGGACGAGCTGACACCTGTCGACGTCATATGGCGACCATTTGAGGATCATAGAGCATGGTGTGTATTTGATGAGATATGTCTTTACAGGGGTTGTTTGAAGTGGGGTGAAACAGTTGTCCCATACTTGCCTGATAGATGTTTACGTCAGTTCGGGTATAGGCAGTATGTTCCATCCCCACCTCTGGATTGTATGATGGCGACGGATATTGATGTTGATTGGATTAGTTACCATCAGAGTGTTATCGCTGTGATCGGTTCATCTACCGTGGCCACCACTCCATCTGATGCAGTAGACGGTTATCTGGAGTGGTATTATTGTGTTTCCCATCCACGGTTGGTCCCTCCCCATCGTGACGCTCCTAGAGAGGTACCAGTTCCTGTATATGACGTCGGGCCATCTGATCCTGATTGGGCTCGTGTATCTACATTGATTCATCGCTATCTGAGACAGGTTAATGCCGAAGAGGAAGATCCACAGTTTTCTGATTTATTTGAAGCTTTGCATATTTCTCGTTCACATTGATTTTATGTATTAAGCTTTGAATATAATAGACATATTAATATAAAATTCATGTTTTGATTACATATTTATGTTTTGAGTACATAATCATGCTAATACAGGTGTAAGTAATTGCCAATGTTGCATACGTCCTGCAAATCCTAACATTATAGCGATTCACTATCAAGTAACCCATATCTGGTAGACTCATCCATTTTTCAGGTGGCTGTGAACCAAAGGATTCTATCATCAAAGATTCTCTCACTACTGACAACCGATTAGAAAATAACTTGTCATACAAAGTTGATCTATCCTTGTCTATTAATTCCAACCCCAACTCTCTACGAACCATTGGCCAATCATCCTCACCATATCCATGCAATGATGCAATGACTCTAAATCCACAATTACCATCTGATTCAACATTAACTACATCTTCAATGTATGACCTAATATGATTAGGAAATTGAAGAATGAATTGTGGTTGCTTCTTTGATAATTTGATATTCTTCGAAGTCTGTGGTGGTTGAGATTGCCTTTGTGAAGATTGAGATTGCCTTTGTAAAGATTGAGATGCCTTATCAACATACTCATGATACGAAGGGTCCCTATAAACATCATAATCTGCTGGTTTTTTCCCTTTCTTCTTCACTCCTCCTTTGGTTTTTATTTTCTCAGGTGCTGGACACAATGTTGTCATTGTTGGGTATGCTAGTTCACATACCCTACTCTTTAATGCCCTTTTCCCAATAACATCTAATGACCTAAATGGTCTCCACAACTCATCCATTGTAAAGTCATATCCACCTCTGATCCATCGTCTTCACCTACCTCTAACTCAACTTCCATAGTTAGTTTCCTCCAATGAACATGAATAGCATCAATGGGTATCGGTATACCACCTAGTCTGTATCTTCCTAACTCATAAGCACAAGGTAACCCATAAGATGTTCTAAGAGTACAACCACATATTTGCCTGTTAGTTCCAACATAATCAACTCTCAATAACTCTTCAATAATACGTCTTAAAGCAGCTCGAGATACGGAACCACGCAAATAACCATAAAAGGGACTTACGTGCGCGTGCTCAACTTCGTAAAAACTCTTTTGAAAAGAAGCTCTAATGTTTCCCACTTGTAACCTCAAGTTGTTATTCATTGCTTCCCAACATTTGACCATGTCACCTATATTGTTTCCTAACATCTGCTTTAACTTCCAATTAGCAGATTCAACCCTAAAAATATTGAAAATAACACATAAAAAATACATAGAAATAATATCAGATATAAAAATAACACATACAAAATTATAAGACGTACCGATTAGTCGTTGTGTTACCCAAATGTAGCACTCGATTAATCCATGCTCCAACAAATCTATGCCTATGTGGAGTCAACCATGTGTCTTTCACATAATTAATAAATCCACTATAATCAACACATGCTTGCTCAAGTTGATGCAACCGCTGACCATACTCAACCTCATCACTAGCCCAGACAACTTCCATCCATAATGTGTCTATCGTCTTTTGCAGGTCATTCACCACATGTTGTTTGCATTTGGCACCAACGTTTTTGTTAATGTGAAATCTACATAGCAAATTAATCGAGTTGGGAAACACAACTTCAATTGCTTTCATCAAAGCAAGATCTCTATCTGTCAAAATCACTTGTGGACACATGTCTTTCTTCACAAACAACTCTTTTAATTTCTCCAATACCCAGCAAAAATTCTCTGTTTACTCAGACTCCATATACGCAAATCCAACAGCAAAAGTCAACTCGGTCGATGTCATGCCAACAATTTCAAACAAAGGTTGTCTATATTTGTTTGTCTTGTAGGTGCTATCCATAACTAACACAATGGGAAATATATTCAACAACTTAACTGAATCAGGATGTGCCCAAAATATCTCTCTCACCACTTCCGAGTCATCCTTTTTTCTACTCCAATACACATATCCTGCATCCTCAATAAGCTTAAACAGATGTTGTATCTCACTCCTAGGACCTCTTATCTCTTTTTGTATCACACTCTTATGCTTGTATACTTGCGTAATCTGAGTGACATTCTCAGGATAATTGTCTTGCAAGGAAAGCAATATGTGTCTAGGTGCTACATGTCTCTTTGCCAAATCAGCGACATGTTGCTTCTCATCTGTGGTCAACCTACCAATAAACGAATGACCTTCTAATCTATCCGGTAAACCATGATTATGTAACCCACATTTTACATCAATCTTCCAACCAGAACCATCTTTCGCCGGAGTCGGCCTGATTTTAAATGGACATCCACATTTCTTCGACGCACTTTGGGTACCACTATCACTAATCTTGTGTTTCCCACCTTTATCACAACCAAATATTATTTTGTTACTTCTCCCTCTCTTCCCCGTTTCAGTATCTGAACGACTGATAATAACAGTTACTTTATTGTTGATTCCAACCTCTTTAATCCATCTGATAACCTCTTCTCGTGTACCAAATCTTTCCATCGTCATAAATGCATCAGTAGTATCTACACATATTTGGGGAAGATTTTCCATTCCTGCAAAATAAAAATAATAATAATAATAAAAAAAAAGCGAACCGGAAGACTTCTTGAAAGACTTCCGGAACACATATAATACATACCGGAACACTTTTCCAAAGAGTTCCGGTATGTAAAATTTGATCACCGGAACTCTTTCAAGAAGTGTTCCGGTTTTGTAATTTCTTTTTAATTGAACCGGAACTCTTTCATGAAGTGTTCCGGTTTGCTTTTTTGTGTGTTCCGGAAGTCATTCTTTAAGTCTTCCGGTTTGGGAAAAATACATACCGGAAGTCATTTTGCAGGAGCTCCGATGCGAGGGGTATGAAAGTGTAATTTCTGAAATTTTCAACTGAATGGTAAAAATGAAATGGTAAATTGGTTAAAACCAATTAAGGGTAGAATGAGAATTTTTAAAATTTTGTAGGGGTATGGGGCTAACTGTAGGGGTACAAGGTAAAATTTTCTGATTCTGGACTAGGTGAACACGCGTGATTTCATTTGATACTAGGTTCGGTTTGGGCCTTGAACCAGGCCCAAACAAGTTTTCTTACTTGTATGCCCTTTCCAATTCCTGCACCCCTTTCAATTGGTAGCTGTAGTGGTTGGCCTTTGCTTCATAGACCCAACCATGGTTTGGGCACCCTTACCCCTTACAGCGGGCTTACACCCCCTACCCGAGGGAGGTCCATTCTCTTTTATTGGGAGTTCTTTTCTCTTTGCTATTAGTTTATTAAATTAATAATTAGAATGGTAGTTATTAGGTTAATTAGGTTTTCCATTTTGATTAGTTTAGTTAAGTAGATTTTAGGAATATTAAAATTTTCGATTTAGTTTAATAGTTTTTAGAAATATTTGACTTTAATTAGTTTTTCTAGGTTAATTAGATAATCTTTTAGAATTAGAGCTATTTGGATTCGTTTAGAATTTAGAATTTATTTTAAATAGAATTTTTATGATTAGAATTTTAATTCAACGTTATTGATTTTGTGAAACGACCATTTTGCCCTTAGGACTTAAAGTCTTAATTTTAAATGCATGTTCCCTTAGTTTAGGGTCTTAATTAGAATTGTCTGATTTATTTAGTTGAATAATTCCATAGGATATAATTGCACCTAGTTTCAACTATTATTTTAATCCCATTGATTGTCAATCAAATCCTTTGTAATTGTGCTGTAAGTCCCAAGCTTATTCAAGTGATCAAAAGACCCTTGATCACTTGATATGGCAAGTTCATTGTGCTCAAGCTATTGTGGATATGCTGAATCTCAGGAGCTTAAGGCCTCAAGGTTCAAGTGCGAGATCAAGACTTCAAGTTAACATCAATCAAGCATAGCTAGCAAAGTGGACTACGTTTTCAAGCACAACAAAGGTGTCAACACTTGACAAGTGTGATTCAAATTGTGAGCTATAAGCCTTAAGTAAATGAGGAATGATGAGACGGAGTTTCTCCTATCCTTGTCTAGAATGACTTTGCGTACGGGGCATAGGCCCCAACTATGCAAAGCATTCTCCCTCATACATAGGCTCTAGCATAATTCATATCAAACAATTGTCAAGCCTTTTCAATACAATAAAATAACATGGCATCATCAAGATCAATAATCAAAAGCTTATATCAACACTTGTCGATCATAACTCAAACTGTGTGGCACGAGCCTTAAGCAATAGAGAAGGAATAAGATTGGAGCTTTCCCCTAGGTCTGGATATCTTTAGGCGCGGAGCGTTTGGCCCGTGGCTCATCGTATTTGCCTTTATTCATAGACTTTAGCACAACTTGAATATCATGATTGTCAATTCTTTTTCTACAACAAATGGAACTATATCAATAGGATCATCATGCGAGATCTCCCATCAGCAACTTGTTAATTTTGATTCAAGTTGTAAGCTACGAGCCTTAAGTAATAAGGAATGATGAGACGGAGTTTCTCCTATCCTTGTCCAGAGTGACTTTTCGTAAGGGGCGTAGGCCCTAGCTATTCAAAGCACTCACCTTTGTTCCTAAACTCTAGTGTAGTTTAAATTACGCAATTGACAAGTCTCCTTCAAGCAAACCTCAATCTTTCAACACCCCAATAGTAGAGCATCTTTTGCTATTTGTAACTTGTGGTTGTACACCCTCTTCTAATACATTCTTTGTCTTGTAAGGTGTTAAACCTTGGCACACTCTTATCCTTGTGAGGTGTTAAACCTTGGCACAATCATTGCCTTGTGAGGTGTTAAACATTGGCTTTCCAATCCAGTTATTTGCCCTATGAGTCATGGACTTTGGCACCATTTTTTGCCTTGTGATGTGTTAAACCTTGGCTCTTCAATTTTGATCTTCTCCTTGAGAGTCATAGACTCTGGAATCTAACTTTCTTTGCCTTGTAAGGTGTTAAACCTTGGCTATTCGATTCAGATCTTTGCCTTGAGAGTCGTGGACTCTGGCATATGTTTCTCTTTACCTTGTGAGGTGTTAAACCTTGGTTGTTCGATTCAATTCTTAGCCCCGAGAGTCTTAGACTTCGGCACTTAGTTCTCTTTGTCCTGTAGGTGGTAAACCTCGGCAATTCAATTCTTTGACATCATATGTCTTAAACTCTGGTAGTGATACCTCACCTTGAAGGTAATGAACCTTGGTACTCTTTTTCAGCCTTGAAGGGTATTAAACTCTGGCAAATCAAATCTTGTTCCCTTTTGTTTCAGCCTTAGTAGGCTGAACTACGATTGCTATGATTTTCTCATTGCACGATGAGAATACATAGGCACGAGGGGTTCGAATCCTCCGCGAGCATACTTATTTATTATTCTTCCTTCTGCCTTAGGGCACCATTCATATCTTTCATAATCGATTATCTACCTTCGATCATAAATCGTTCACCTAGTGACATATCGTTTCTTTGAAACCAAAACACAGTTTTCTTTGGATATCCATATACCCCCCTTTTAGGACGATATATAGACAATCCACATTTGTGCCTAGAGTTGTTTGGATTGTCCCCAGACATTTAATTGTTCTTTTTCAACTCAATTATACAAGGATACGGTGCTATAGGCTCTCACTTATGATTCGTGCCACCTTCCCTATATGGTGCAAATTCGATTTTCCCTATGGATACCGATGTATATCTAACCTTTGATTTCAAAGTATACCTCTTCAGTCACTTGTTACCAAATTCTCCAATTTTATGACTTTGATCACTTCATTTCGTTCATCTCCATGATGCATTCATTATTCTACATTCATTCACTCCATGTGATATACCCTTTTTTAAAGCCAAATACATTATACCTTTGTGTTCCATCTTGTACCTCTTTGTTAACCGAGAGTTGTTGTGCTGTGAAACCAAACACTTAATTCCTTTCTTTTTCGGTTGTTCCAATACAATGCCACCATGTCTTAGACCCCTCACTTGTTGGTTCATACTAGTTTAACTCTTGAGTTTATGTTTTCACCCCTCGTTTGAGTTCAAATAACATAATCCTTTGGTTCAGACCATACTCTGATCACAATTCTTTCATCTCCCACCACTAGTTCTTGGAACTACGGAGCTCTGAATTCCTCATTACACTATGAGGATACGTAGGCATGAGGGCCCTAATCCTCACCAAGCACTTTATCTATTTTCTTTCCTTTTCCCATTCATTTGTGAGTAATCTTTAGATATAACATCTATTCGAGCGAGAATAATCAAAATGGATCCCATGGAATACCATGGATGTTAGGGGTGATAATAGCTTCCCTTTGCATAACCGACTTCCTTACCCAACATATCTCTTTCCCCCTAGTTTTATTGATGTTTTCCCTTTCCTTCGGGAATGAATAAATTTCGATAGTGACTTTGTTGTATGTTCGAGCGTGTAATATGTTCGGGTATATTTCCGCTAGCTTCAACACCAAAAAGAGATTTCGAACAAACCGATCTCGAACCAAGACATATTTTACACGAGATGACCACGAACTAAACCAGGATTTTTATCGGCTTGATCTTGAACCTACTGAGATTTTACACCGGATTGAATTAAGAAACCTGGAGAGATTTTATACCAAGCCAGATCACGAATCAATAGAGGTTTTAATCGGATTGCACTCAATAGATTACGTAGAATTTTTTTATTAATTTTAATAAAAGTATTTTTCATGTTATGATAGTTAATAAAACTCAGATTATAAAATAGATTTTTTATTTTCTCATCTTTAAAATCTATTTTTAAAAACTAGTTAATTAAATGAGTATTTTTATTTTTTCATTTCTAAAACTGTTTTGAAAAGTTATCTTACCAAACAATTTTTTTAGTTATACTCTTAAAAAATATTATTTTTTTAAAAATAATTATAAAACATATTTTAAAAAGTAAAAGCGAAACTTATTTAAATGAGTCATAAGTCTTTATGTTTTTTAGTTCCCAATGTTTTTTAATTCACCATATTCTTCATTGAGGGCTTTATGTTAACAAACCAATCTTTCCCTCCAGACATGTGTGATGAGCATCTTGAGTCCAAGTATCATTAGTCCTTGAATTTCTCTTCATCTCTTGTTGTAACCATCAACAATGTCTCTTCTTCTTCTTCTTCTTCTTCTTCTTCTTCTTCTTCATGTTTCACCATCTTTGCATAAGTTTCTTGAATCTTCTGCTTTTCTAGACAATCACTAGAATAGTGACCATACTTCTGACAATTGTAACACTGAATATGACTTTTATCTGGCTTTTGACCATCACCTCTTCCTCTACCTGCAACACCACCTCTTTGGTTGCCTTGTGATCAGTCGCCATATGTATTGAGTTTTCGTTACTGATCCGACACGAAACAGAGGCTTTTGACACACTCTGCAAGCATTTATGATACGTTTCGAGTTAGTTTTACTTCCATCATTTTATTTAAGCAATTTTAATCATTGTTATGTTTTACTTATATTTTAGTGATTTTATGTGTGGGATAGCTGTGTTTTTATCCGACAGGTCCAGGTAGAAGAACTAGGGAACTCATAACGAGACAATGCAAGAATCCGGCAAGCAGAGGAGCAAAAAACCCCGGTATAGGAGGCCTGACACGGTCACCCGTGTCACCTGACACGGTCACCCGTGTCACCTGACACGGCCACCCGTGTCACCTGACACGGGTCGTGTCAGGCAAATAAGGGCGTGTTGAAGAATACAGTGACCTGACACGGCCACCCGTGTCAGCTGACACAGGTCGTGTCAGGCACCACACTCAGTCGTGTCACCCATGCCACGGGCCGTGTCAGCCCAAGCCCAAAAATTCAGTTTTTCTCGGGCTTTTGTTCGTCGGGCTGTTTAGAGATATTTTTGGACATGTCCAACTGCTGCTTGGAATTTTCACTATAAAAGAGGGTCTTCTGCCAAAGGAAAAAGCATCTTCGAATACAACAAAATACAATATTGTGAAGTAATCAAGTATTACAGAGATCAAGGCATTCAGAGAGCTGAAGGTTTTCATGAGCGGGAGCGATTGAAGATCAAAGTCATCCAATTACTTGTAATGTGTAATTTTTAATTTGAATTTGTTTTAAACAATATGAGTAGCTAAATCCCCCAATGTTAGGGGGTGTCCCTGATTTAGAATTGTAACAAATTTGAGTTTACATTTGCATTTATAATATTGTTTTTACGGTAATCTTTTGATGTGTTTATTGCTTTCTCTTTCAAATAAATCGAGATTGATTTGTGGTTATCAATTAGGCTGGAGCGCCATTGATAAGGTTTTCATAAGGTTACTCTACAGTAGATATCACCTAGGACTAGGGAGACCCTGTATGAACCAGAGTATTCTTGATATTATACAACTTAACTTCACCTTAATTGGTTATGGACATGGAAATTAGGGTAGATTGATTAAAGGTTTTCTCACCAAGGACTTGGGAGAAAATACCCTTAAGAACTGGTAGTAATTGATATTTGTTGATGCAATAGTGACTCAGAGTTGTTATAGGGATAAATCATACACCTTCCCTGACATTGTTCCTTTTTCTCTATAAACTCTTATTTTCATCCTTATTTACCTTTAATTTTATTATTATATTTTTACACCTAAAAAACCAAATTAATACTTTTTGTTTAATTGAATGATAATTTAAACTCAATATTAACTTGCAGTCCTTGAGATCGACATTCGGGGAATTTCCCCATTATTATTATAAAAGGCAAAATAGTACACTTGCTATTTTCCCGATCAAGTTTTTGGCGCCGTTGCCGGGGACTGCCAAAATATAGAGTTTAATTTTAATTTCAATTAAAATTTTGTTGCTCTGCAATAAAATTATTTTTCTGTCATTTATAATTTACTAATTTGTGTATGCGAGGAGAACCCTCGGCTGAATTTCTTTTTGACGCAGAGATCGAGAGAACCCTTCACCGAAGACGCAGAGAACAAAGAGTGGATTCTACAGAAGAAAGTACCTCTAATCACTTAGAAGTCAAGGAACCAATGGCTGAAGTTCCTCCAATTCCACCTCCTCCACCTCCGGAAAGACTCCTGGGTGACTATGGGGGTGCAAATGCACCGGGTGGTCGACTGACCATTGTCAACCAACCGGTGAATGTGACAAATTTTCTACTACATCCTAGCACGATCAATCAATTGGAAAGAAAACCTTTCACCAGAAAGGTTAATGAAGATGCCAACAAACATCTGCAAAGATTTCTGACCATGAGCACCACCCTGAAAATTGATGGTCATACTAATGAAGCAAAAAAATTAAGAATGTTCCCGTTCACTTTAGCTGAAGACGCGGAAGAATGGTTCTATTCTCTTCCTGCCTGCAGTATCACATCATGGGAGGAGATGGAAACTGCATTCTTAAATGAGTACTTTCCAGCATCATTATTCCTGAGAAAAAGGTATGAAATTCTTAATTTCAAACAGAAGGATGGTGAATCATTGGGAGACACTTACAAAAGATTCAAAAGGATCTTAGTAACATGTCCAACTCATAATATGGATCAGACCGAACAAATGCAGATGTTCGTTAATGGGCTGAAAATAAAAACAAAACAGTTGATTGATACAGCAGCCGGTGGCTCAACAAATTTCTTAACAACCACTGGTATCAAGAGGATTATTGAAGCAATAACTGCCAATGAGCATCTAGAGCTAAATGATAGGTGTACAAGCAAACCTGAAGGAGTCATTGACTTGAAAATACAAGCAAATAAAACTCGTTTGGAAGATACAATCGATACTGAAGTGGAAAATAAATTGAAAGCGATGAATATAGGTACTCAACAGATAGCTCAAGTACAACCGGCTCAGGCCAGCACTTGCGAAATATGTAATGGACCCCATCACACGGTCTATTGCTTTGCTACTCCCCAACAAATTGAAGAGATCAAATTCTTAAAGCAAAATAACCCCTACTCTAACACTTACAATCCAGGTTGGAAGAATCATCCAAACTTCTCTTGGAAAGATCAAAAAGGGAATGTTCCACAACAAGGTCAAGGTCAATATTAGACTCAATATCAACAACAGCAAGCTCCAAGGAAAGCAGACTAGGATATTGCCATTGAAAACATGGCAGCTCAAAATAGGTAATTTGAAGAAGAGACTAGAAACAATCAGAAAAACACCACCGCCTCCCTAAAGAATCTTGAAGTTCAGTTGGGGCAGATAGCACAGCAACTAGCGAGTTCTCGAACACCAGGTTCCTTACCAAGTGAAACAGTTCAAAATCCGAGAGGTCAAGAGAATGTTAATACTGTCACTACAAAAGAGAAAAAGGCTGCTAAAAAGAAAAAAATTATATCACCGAGCGAGCCGACTGAAGAGGAAATTACAAAAGAGACTAAATCGGTGATTAAGTTGCCCTACACTCAGAGAGTGACAAAGAAGGAACCTAGCGAGTTAGACTTGGAGAAATTCATGACGATGTTTAAAAGGGTTGAGGGTCGTATGTCTTTGTTCGAAGCACTCGAAAGAATACCCATGTACAAGAAATTCATGGAAGAGGTACTGGCCGAAAAGAAACCAACCACCGAAGAACAGGTATCCTGGAAGGAACAGTATAGTGCAAACTCACTGGGGGCAGAAAATTCCTAACAAACAAAAGGATCCGAGAACGGTAACAGTACCATGCACAATTAAAGAAAGAGCCTTCAAAAAGTTACTAATAGATTCTGGAGCTAGTGTGAATCTGATTCCATTATCAATCTATCACAGGCTGGGTATTAAAAATACCAGTGATATAAAGACCAATCTGAAGTTTGCGGATCACTCAAGAAAAGATGCATATGGTATAGCTAAAGACGTGCTGGTAACAATAGAGGACTTGATTTTTCCTGTTGATTTTGTAATCCTAGACATACCTGAAGATGATGAGGCACCCATCATTCTGGGTCGACCTTTCATGCAGACAAGTCGATGCAATCTCAACATGGATCAGTGCACGTTAACCTTGAAAGTTCACGACAAGGAAATAACATTGAATGCTATTGAAGACTAGGAGCTAGAGGAAGATACAAAATCTCACTGTCAAGTAGGCTTAATCAGGACATTGAATGCTAATAGAATATCACCACTGCCATTAGCCACCCTGAATGGAAATACTCCCATCTCTATTCCAAAAAACAAGAGAAATAAAAGAAAATGAAAATAAGGTAAGAAGATGAGGGTTAAAAAGGACTCGTGGCACGAAGGAATCCAGATAGAGAAAAGAGACAACGTCCTAGTTTTGGACAAGAGGTGCAACAAGGTTTGGAGCCTGAAATACCCCCCATAACAAGGGGAATGAATCGTCGAGCCATGCGACATTAAACGAAACACTTCGTGGGAGGCAACCCATGTTTTTTATATTTAATCAGTTATGTGTGTTTGTAGGTTTACACAAGAGCTCTACAAGGAGGAAATATCACGTCAACAAATGTCTAAGTCATGCAAAAGAATGATCAACATGGCCAGAGATACCAGAAGTTAAATCCAACTAACGACAAAAAGGGGCATCCTGACACGGGCCGTGTCAGTAGGGCGTAAAAAGCAGACAAAATGGTGGAAAAATAGTGGCCTGACACGGGCCGTGTCAAGAGAACTGAAGGTGACAAGGATTTCCTGATCAACAGTGGCCTGACACGGGCGACCGTGTCAGGAGCACTGAAGGTCATCCACAACCATGTTTAAAAACAGTAGCCTGACACGGCCACCCGTGTCAGCTGACACGGCCGTGTCAGGTAGAAGAAAATTTTGAATTTTTTTTGAAATTTTGAATTTTTCGTGGGACCCTCCCACTTAATCCACAATTAACCATAACTTTTCCCTTTAACCTTATCATTATCAGATTTTATTTTACCATCTCATCATTCTCTCTCATCATTCTTACTCTCTTTCTCTCAAAAACCTTCCAACCTCCATTAAAACTCAAAACCCCACCATTTAACACCTTCCATAACCCCCATTTCCACTCACCTATAGCCAAAACACTATTCACTAATATTTCTCCACTCTCTTCCCCCGTCTTAACCACGGTTTCGAATTTTCCTAACTCAAAAGTTCAAATAATTTCTATTTATTTGCAGGTCCAAAATGCCCCCGCGGAGAATTCTCACCGGAAAGCAACAGCTCGCGGAAATGGCAAAGTCACGGAAGCGCCCGAGTCGGAATCCAAATCCACACAACATCGTGTTTGACAATCCGGAATAAGAACGGAGATACCAAATTCACCGGAAACGCAAACTCACGCCGACGAGGTACATGTGTGAGCAGACTCTGAACGCTCTGGGGCTCAAAGTGGAGGTATAACGGATGTTCCATGTTTTAGGGATGCTAGAGTTCATGAGTTTGGAAGCGCCAACATACGAGCGCATTACTCTCGAATTCCTCAGCACGTTGGAATTCCAGCTTGAAAAGTGGTGGATAGACACGACCATGTCTTATTTCGGCACTTTGCATTTCCGGTTGTTTAATAATTATCATGAGCTGTCTGTTGAGGAGTTAGTAGTAATACTTCGACTCCCTCTGTACGGACCAGGAGCGGTCCCAGACGGGTTCTCACCTAAGGATTTGTAGATTGCCATCACCGGGAGGACGGATTACACCTCTAAAGGTGTGAAGGCCTCGGGCATCCAGAATCCATGTTTCAGGAATGCTCAGAAAAGTTTAGCCTATACCCTATTTGGAAGAGGTGATAGCACAAGGGTAGCTACTCAGAGAGAGTTATTCTTTATGTACTCAATGGCTCAAAACAAAGCCATCAATGTAGCTGCCTTTGCAGCAGACTATCTGGGCAGAGTCGGCCGAGCAAACTCCGGAGGCATATCCGTAGGGGGAATGATCACCCAAATCGCTGAGCATTTCGGGTATCAAGCTGTTTTACTCAAAGACACGCCAATTGCAAGTAACACCAAAATTGACATGTCTGCTCTAATTTCACAAGGTATGATTGTTGTTGCCCCTACTTACTATTCCGTACTTATCCATAAGAGGTTTATTATCGCTCTGCCGGATCTGGATAAGGTTTCTATTACTGACTGTGCTAATTGGTTGTATGTGAGCGCTGACCCCGATGCGGATGAAGGCCACGAAACTGACCATTTTACTACAGGTGAGCAATTTATGGATGACCAGGTGGAAGGAACGGAAGCAGAAGAAGAAGATCCTCAAGCACCTCGAAGATCCTCAAGCACCTCCTGAGCAGTTTGCACCACCATATCAGGAACCCACCCAACAGGAGGCAGGTTCATCATCCTGGGCCACTGACCAATGTAGCTGGGTACAAACCGAAATATGTAATTTGAGGACGGAACAACAACGACAAGGCATCGAGCAAGCCCGTCAGGGGCCGATGTTGGATGAGATGAGCAGCATGATGCGACAGTTGATGCTGCATTTCCCGCAACCACCTCCTCAGTAGGGTACTGTGAGTGCCCTTCTTCGCTCTTGTTCGCAAACATTGTGGAGAATGTTGAGCTCAAGTGTGGGGGAGATTTTATGTCTTTTATTGGTATTTTATTCTCAGTATTTTGTTATTGTGTTATTTTACTTTTGTGCATTCTAGATTTTATTTTTCTGTATGAATGTACCTTATGCTGCGAGTGTGTCAAGTCTGTATTGATAGGTTGGAAATAGTAATGATCACGATTGAGAATGGATGAAAGGATCACGCCACTCACCATTTCTTGTTGTGAAGGATCTCCCCAGGAAGTTGACACTGCTGAAAGTAAGATCGGACGCAACATATACAGCTTAACCGACATGAGTATCATGTACATTCCGAAGTAAGGAAGAAATAGCACCAAACTAATGAGTATTGTAGATCCTGTCAAAGATAAACCAAATAGAGTGAGTCATAAAAAGCCAAACACATTGATCATCATGAGCGACATTCAGGTTTGTTTTTATCACTCTAAATTTGTGTAGACTCTCTGGGACTGTCACTGCATAATACACACACTGAGGCACATTATTTGAAATTAACCCCGAGCCTTTCTAGCCATCCTAAATAATTATATACCTCGTTAACCCCATTTGAGCCTATATCCATTTGTTTGTTTAAACCCCATAAATGTACCCCTTGGCCAAAAACACTTCCTTACCCTGTTCAGAGTCATGATAATGCATTCAAACTGTGTTGAAAAGCTAAGTTTGGGGTAAAAACCCCAAAAGCTCCCAAAGCCCAAGAAAGTGCGAGAACAAAAAGAAAAAATGATGAATCGAGAGAAAGAAAGAAAAAAATAAAAAGAGAAAAATTTATAACTCGAAGATTCAAAAAGAAGCACGAAAAAAGGCATTCAGTGAAGAAAAAAATAAGAAAAGAAAACCAAGCAAATAAAAGAAACAAACACAGTATATAACATCGACTCTGAACCAAAAGCCACTTGTTTTCCGTTTTTGTTTGAATAATCCATACCCTAACCCAAGCCAAGTTACAACCCGAAAGACCTCAAAAGTGTGTGTGTTGTGCGTAGGTGATAGGAAAAGAGAGACTATTCAAACTTGTGAGTGATATTGCATACTCTGAATAATGAGTAAAAATAGTTTACCCCCAGAGAATTGGTGAGAATCTGATATAAGCTGATAGGTGAAACGGAGCTTTGAAGTGGAAGTGCGAAGGAAGACTTACAAAGAAAAGCAGGACTTGTGGAAGGAAAAAGGAAGACGTTAGCGAATGATCTTAGTAGTGGTGGGAAACATAAAGAATTTTGGGGAGTGACAATATTGTATGAAACATTACTTGGGACAAGCAATGAGCTAAGTTTGGGGTTGTGATCAGTCACCATATGCATTGAGTTTTCATTATTGATCCGACACGAAACAGAGGCTTTTGACACACTGTGCAAGCATTTATGATACGTCGAGTTAGTTTTACTTCCGTCATTTTATTTAAGCAATTTTAATCATTGTTATGTTTTACTTATATTTTAGTGATTTTATGCGTGGGATAACTCTATTTTTGTCTGACAGGTCCAGGTAGAAGAACTAGGGAACTCATAACGAGACAATGCGAGATTCCGGCAAGCAGAGGAGCAGAAAACTCCGGTACAGGAGGCCTGACACGACCATCCGTGTCACCTGATGTAATACCCCAAAATTTACCCTTTATTTTTCATGGAAATCATGGGATTTTGTTTCACATTGCATTAGCATCATACTAGGTCATACTCATTGCATACTGCATTAGTGACTTGGGAAATCAGGGTTTGATTGACCACTCCTTAACCAGAAGGAGCCCACACAGAGCAAGACTGAGAATTGAACTTCATTCTCCAATTATACAAGTCTCAAGGGGTTCCATATGTCCTATTATGGTCCTCAGTTCATCAGTGGAAGATTCAGAGCTCTCAGAGTGTGCATATGGATTTAATCAGAAATCAGGGTTTTATGGCTACCTGCAACAGGAAAGGTTTGGTTGGAAGTGAAGGGGCTCATTCATGTCATGATTATAAAGGTATCTTGGCCTAATAAGATCCACAATTATCACAGAAAGATCCATTGGCAATCCGTGCAATCAGTTCCTAGTCATTTTTGCCCTAAAACTAGGGTTTGGTATAAAATCGGTTTATTTATGATTCCTTGAGTGAAACTAATTTCCATGGCCCTCCACATGTCCACAAGGATCTACATGCAAAAAATCAGCTCTTTATTTGAGCCAGAGGTGCTTCAATTGATCAATGGAATCGGAAATCACACAAATTGGGAAAAGTCAACTGTGGGGCCAGAAAAGTCAACTCCATACATTTTGAAAGTGGAATATCAAAATTCATGCCTAAGGAAGCCTACATGTGAAATTTAATCAAGTTTGGATCATGGATTCTGTTGAAAAGTATATCTTCGGCAAATATTTTTTTGTATCGTATCCACAGAGATTGGGTAATATTACCGCCGTTCTATAATTCAAATGTTATAAGTTTAGAAAGTAACAGGGTTGTTTTGTTTGGAGAAATATTTTGTGAGTGAAAATTAACAAAACTATGAAGTGGTTTTAGTCAAATATAAAAGCTTGGCAAGATTGGAGTTCACTATTTCAAATGTCTATGATTCCCTATGATAAATAAATAGATTCAAGATGATTGATGATGTTCAAATATCCTCTCAAAGTCATTTATGTCTAAATGATATCGTGATAATCACTATATTGATCCTTAGACGATCTCTCCACCTAACTATCAATATAGCAATCTTTAATGTTCAATATCAAAGAATAGTAATGAATAAATCTATCTCTACAACTTATTCACTACTTGAAAATCTGTTTTATGTCTAAACTTGAGTAATCTCTCTCGACAACTACTCAAATCTGGTTTTCAACTTAAAGCAAAAACAGTATTCAATACATCAACAATCTTTATCTCATATATAAATCAAAGTGAATACATAAACAGATGAGAATAGCTACTACCTCCAATCTTGACAAAAGGGAGTTTAGCTCCTCATCACCATTGTTACAAAGCAGAAAGTTCAATAAGAAAAACTCTGTTTTTCTCTATTACAAAAGCTCTACAGCACAATGTGTGAATGAATATCTAATAATGTTTCAATCCCCTAGGTTAAACTATTTTGTCTCTACCAAAAAGGTTGACATTTCCCTAATTGGACTTTGTCATCTAAAGCAGAAAAGCAATTCCCAGGCAGACATCAAAATGGCAATTAACTTTTCCTGCACAGCAGCACTTTTGACCCTTGGTCAGCTTGCTGGATTCGCAGCCTTCGCGGCGCGAACTGTTGCTTCTCCAGCTTCCTTGTTTGGCAAGCTTCCTCCAAAATGTATTGTTGCAATCCAAGGTCTTGCTTATCCACAATTCTACACAACTAACAAAAAATGTGAAATAACTATTCAAAATAAAATAAATTAAACCTAATTGCATTTATACAAAATAATGAAGATAAAAGTGTGTAATTAAATCAAAACTTGGTAAAAGGGACCATTAAAATGGTATAAAAAGCAGTACAAATTGGTCCCTAACAACTCTCCCCAACTTAGCATTTTGTTTGTCCCTAAACAAAAGTTTCCACCCTTACAACCAAAGTCATGACACAAAAGATTCAGACAAGAATTTATCAAGGATATTCAAATGGTTCAAAAGCGTTTGGCGTTTTCTCAATTCACCTATCTCAACTCTAGACAAAACATAAATAAGGGAAATGGTAAAATGCAAAAATCATTCCAAAGATTTCAAAGTCATACATGTCAAAATTGAATCAAACTTACGCACACATCAATATTGATGAATAACATGAAGGGTTACTTTCACTCATCCAAGCAGTTAACTCAACAACAACTCAAATCATGCGGTTATCACAACAAGTACCAAATTATGTGAAAAATGAGAATCAAGAGGTCTCTCAAAGGTTGTAATGTGGCTTAGGTTACAAGAAAGGATAAGATTAAGGGATTTCAACCAAATTGCCTATCCTAAGGGAGCATTCCCAAAGATTCAACTCTACACAATTTCCTTTTCCTTGGTCCCTATCTTTTTCTTTTCAAATCCACACAACCATGAGCATTTACTTTGCTTTTCTTTTTCTAATTTTTTTTTTTTTTTTTTATGCTCTATGGTTCCAAGTTTCTAATCAACTTTTCCCTTTACTCTCCCCAACTTTAGATTCCAAAACCAAAATTATTCAATAATGCTCCCTACTTAGACATAAGCAAAAGGCAAAATTTTGCAAACAACTCGGTTTGAGGTTTCAACTGATACGAAAGAAATTAGGATTCATTTATTCCACAATTTTCAATTGATTTTACAACGATCAATCAAATGAATCCTAAAATAAGCTCAAAGGGGGTTAACTAAGGATTACTCCTCACAAGGTTAGTTGATTTAAGCTTTTTGGTCAAGTGGTTTTTCTCACAAACAATGCCTCTATCATTTTCAAAAATTTCACACAACATTAGATTGATGCATGATTTAGCATGATAAGAATGAGTCAAAATAATGCTCGGTTTCCCGCTTTTTTAGTGTACAATGGAAAGCTTCCTCACAAATGGTTAAGTCCTATTTTGATTCACAATGACATATATTTCAATGAAATTATGAACTGAAATTTTGCACACACCATTAAACTACTCATGTTAAGTCTAGAAAGCGATAAAGTGTACCTTGAAATGCCGACACTAATTCTTATCATCACCACTCGAAGTATCCTATGCTTCTTTCTTTGCGAACAATTCTTGGTTGCTTTAGGCTTGACTTAAGCGTAAGAACAATTAAATAGAACTGTTGGTAAACCAATTTGATTAAAAACACACTTAAATTTCAAAAAGTACTCATGCAATTATAAAAATACTAAAGAAAAATTTAAAGTGCTAAGATAAAGTCATGGTGAACTAGAGCCACCAAAAAGTACATTACAAAATTCCCAAAAACAAAAACAGAATTAGTAAAGCGAAACTCAAACATACAACACTCTCAAAACTCCACAAATTCAGTCCTCCTCCTCTTCATCACCACCTACACTTCCGAGAACATCTTCCATCTCCTCATTTGGGTCAGCACTACCTCCTGCACCCCCCATAAAATTTGGCCTGCCCACAGGCCAATTAGCATAAGCTGCATAGTCAGCTTGTGATGGAAAAGTTCGGGCCTCTGGTGCCAGAAACGTGTTCTGGAACTGCTGCTGCATGGCATCGAAAAGAAAGGATTGAGACCTCCTGGAGGCCTCAAAGTTCTCACAGCAGTAGTTGGCAAAAGCCATCTGATCAAAACCTGGGGTACTTTGAGGTTGAGGTTGAGATCGGGATCTGGATCGGGCTCGAGAGGAAGAAGTACCAGATGCATCAGTCTTTTCATTTGGGTTTTGCAGAAACCTGTTCAAATAAGCGTCACTGATCACACTGGTGATCGAGAAGTGTACTTCCTCAGGGATGGTAACATTTGCCCTACGGCACAGTCCCATGATAAGTCCTGGATAAGCTAGCACACCAGCTTTGCCCCCGAAATTGGTTCCGCTTAACACTATCTTTCTCAATTCTCCTGCAATGAGGGCTGCGACATCCACCGTCTTCCCGATCATGATGCAGTACAATAGACACCCGACATCCATAGGAATTGTGGTGGTGTGGCTTCTTGGTCTGATATTGGTTAACAGTAGCACCAAAAAAGCCCTAGCTTCCAAATTGAAATTTTCCCTCTTCCACAATTTCGGATGCCCTTGGTCATTCACTTCATAAGATTTCCCACTGAGACAAAGGGTGGCATTGACCGCTTCCAGATTCCACCTGTTGGCTACCTCCATGACACTGTACTCACAACTCTCATCCTCTCCAAGAGTTAAGGGATGACCTAGATAAGAATTAATGTCATCCCTTCCAAATGAAACAATCTTCCCCCTCACCCTGGACCGGTAAATGAAAGTCGTACCCTCCTCGCGATGCATCGCATTCGCATAAAATTCTCGGACAAGGTCGTAGTTGATTGCGGCTTCCGGCTCGCATAACTTCATCCATTTTCGTTGCTCAAAAGCCTCAACCACTCTGTGATACACCCCGGTTGGAGCTAGCCGAATAAACCTTTCAGGCAAAATGGTTCTCTTGACGAGGCTCTCAAATCGTGCTTCGTGTTCCTCACTGATGAACCTTCGGATTGAACGGGCCTGAGGAGGTGCCATGGTTTTAGTTCTCTTGGACATCTGCAATCAACACCAGAACAACCACAGAACACATATGAACAGCATTAGCCAATAAGTAACAAAAAGAAAATGTTGCTGGAATTCACAGTTCGCGGCGCGAAGGGTAGTTCGCGGCGCGAACTCTGCGAATTCAGGAAATCCCCAAACTTCCTAGGGTTCCACCATTGAGGGATTAAACTACTCCCAACCAGCCAAAATGCTCAACCCTACACTAATCCTATTCTAATACAAGCATGCAAAGTGATTTCAAACAGCATTCAACAGAGAAAATTGATTTCTAACCAACCCTAATTGAAAAACCCAAAAAGGGATTGGAAAGGAGAATTTCAAACATACATACCTTTTAAATTGCTAGAACTTGCTAAGGAAGAAGATTTGAACAAGAGATAATGAAGGATTTTAAGATTTGGTGGGGTGTTGAGATTGGTGCGAAAGCGCGGCAAAAAGATTTGAAATGAGGAAGGTTTGAAATGAAAAAGAATTGACCTAAACAGTATTTAAATGAGTTCTGTCACGCAAAGTTCGCGGCGCGAACAGGGGGTCGCGGCGCGAACAGCAGAAAACAGAACCAATTAAAATTTTTTCACTCAGTTCGCGGCGCGAACAGGAGGTCGCGGCGCGAACTGCAAAAAACAGAACCCACTCAAATTTTTTCATTCAGTTCGCGGCGCGAACAGGAGGTCGCGGCGCGAACTGCCAAAAACAGAGCTTCAAATTTTTAAAACTTTAACAGAGCTAAAAATCACAGAACAGAGAAAATAAAAATGCAAATTAACAACGTTGGGTTGCCTCCCAACCAGCGCTTTGTTTAACGTCGTTAGGAGCTCGACGGTACCTCGATTAGCTTGATCCAGATAAGGAAAGGACACACACATCACGGTTTATGTCACCGCTATGATAGACTTTCAGTCTTTGACCATTGACAGTCCAGCTTTCTTCCGACTTTGGGTCCTCTATCACAATGGCTCCATAATTCCGTACTTCCTTGACAACAAATGGTCCAGACCATTTAGACTTCAACTTACCCGGAAACAACTTCAACCTTGAGTTAAAAAGCAATACCATCTGGCCAACATGAAACTCTTTATGGCGGACCTTCCCATCATGGTATGCTTTTGTCTTCTCCTTGTAAAGCTTATTAGAATGGTATGCATTGTTCCTTAGTTCCTCTAACTCATGGAGTTGACCTTTCCTTCTCTCTCCAGCTAGAGTGGAGTCGAAGTTCAAGAACTTAAGAGCCCATAATGCTCTATGCTCCATTTCAACTGGAAGATGACAAGTCTTCCCATACACCAGTTGAAACGGAGTCAGCCCAATGGGTGCTTTGTAAGCAGTGCGATACGCCCACAAAGCCTCATCTAGTTTTAAGGACCAATCCTTTCTTGAGTTCGAAACTGTTTTCTCAAGTATCCGTTTGATTTCCCTGTTTGAAACCTCAGTTTGACCGTTCGCTTGTGGGTGGTAGGGAGTGGTCACCTTATGTTTTACACCATAATGTTGCAGAACTTTTTCTAAGGGTGTATTGCAGAAGTGTGAGCCTCCATCACTCACCAACACTCGAGGCACACCGAAACGTGAGAATATGTTCTTCTTTAAAAATTTGATCACAGTTTTGGCATCGGCCTTGGGTGAGGCAATTGCTTCCACCCACTTCGAAACATAATCGACAGCTACTAAGATGTACTCATTAGAGAAAGAAGAGGGGAATGGGCCAACGAAATCAATACCCCAACAATCAAAAACTTCTACTTCTAGCATGTTGGTTAGAGGCATTTCATCCTGTTTTCCTATTCCGCCACTCCGTTGGCATGCATCACAACTCTTCGCATGTTCGTGCGCATCTTTGAATAAAGATGGCCAATAAAAACCCGATTGGAGTACTTTAGTGGCTGTTCTCAAACCACTATAGTGACCTCCATACGGAGAGTTGTGACAGTGCCACAGAATGTCTCTTGATTCCTCCATTGTTACACACCTTCTCAAAATATTGTCTGCCCCTACTTTAAAAAGGTAAGGGTCATCCCAGACATAATATTTTGCATCAGCTAAGAATTTCCTTCTTTGATTGCAAGTGAGGTCTTCCGGTGTTAAACCAGTTGCTTTGTAGTTAGCAAAATCAGCAAACCAAGGCCTCACTTGAATCGCATAGAGTTTTTCATCTGGAAATTCTTCTCTCACCTCTTCTTCTTTGTTTGTAATTTCTACATTGACCAATCGAGACAAATGATCTGCTACCAAGTTCTCAGAACCTTTTTTATCCCGAATCTCTAGATCAAACTCTTGTAATAAAAGGATCCAACGAATAAGCCTTTGTTTTGAATCCGGCTTGGTAAGCAGATATTTTATTGCAGAGTGGTCAGTGTAGATTACAACTCTTGAACCAATCAAATAAGCTCTAAATTTTTCCAGTGCATATACTATGGCTAGCAATTCTTTTTCAGTTGTTGCGTAATTAACTTGCGCGTCATTCAACACCTTACTAGCATAGTGTATGGCATGGAAAACTTTATCGCTTCTTTGTCCTAACACCGCACCCACTGCATAATCGCTAGCATCACACATGAGTTCAAAATCAAGGTTCCAGTTTGGTGCTACGATTATTGGTGTGGTGATCAACTTTTCTTTCAAGTCTAAGAAAGCTTTAAGACATGACTCATCAAAAAGAAAAGGCGTACCTTTGTTGAGCAAATTACTCAATGGCTTTGCGATCTTTGAGAAGTCTTGTATGAATCTCCGGTAGAAACCGGCATGTTCTAGAAAGCTTCTTATTCCTTTAATGTTAGTTGGAGGTGGCAGTTTTTCAATAACCTCCACCTTGGCCTTGTCCACCTCTAGCCCTTCAGAAGAAATCTTGTGACCAAGTACTATACCCTCAGTGACCATAAAATTGCATTTTTCCCAGTTGAGCACTAGGTTGGTCTCCACGCATCTCCCGAGAACTACATCAAGGTGCTTTAAGCACATTTCAAAAGATGATCCATACACAGAAAAATCGTCCATGAACACCTCAATGCATTCTTCTATCAAGTCTGAAAAGATAGCTTGCATACACCGTTGAAATGTGGCCGGTGCGTTACATAATCCAAAAGGCATTCTTCGGTAAGCAAAGATGCCAAAAGGACATGTAAAAGCTGTTTTCTCATGGTCTGCCGGATTTACTGAAATTTGATTATACCCCGAATATCCGTCCAAGAAGCAGTAGAAATTTTTGCCGGCGAGCCGCTCCAACATTTGGTCCATGAAAGGTAGTGGGAAATGATCTTTCCTTGTGGCTTGGTTCAACCTTCTGTAGTCGATGCACATCCTCCACCCTGTCACTGTTCTCGTCGGAATCAACTCATTTTTATCGTTTTTAATCACCGTCATTCCGCCTTTCTTGGGGACCACTTGTACCGGACTCACCCATGCACTATCAGATATGGGATAAATCATTCCGGCTTCTAAAAGTTTGACAACTTCTTTCCGAACCACCTCTTTCATTGATGGATTCAGACGCCTCTGAGGTTGCGCAACCGGTTTGAAATTTTCCTCCATCATTATCTTGTGCATGCAATAGGCTGGACTAATACCCTTCAAATCGGATAACACCCACCCTATCGCACCTTGGTTCTTTTTCAATACTTGAATCAACTTATCTTCCTCTTGCGTGGACAATGTGTTGCTTATAATCACTGGTTTAGTATACTCATCTCCAAGAAACACATACTTCAAATGTGACGGAAGCATTTTCAATTCTAACTTTTGCTCTTCAGTTTCCTTCTTTGCATCCTGTGACGGTGTATTCGTCGCTATATGATCTATCGATTAAATCATAAGCTATGAGATACGTTGAAATTTTCGAGTCGCCACCGCACTTTTATTTATCCAAAGGATTGGCTAAAAAGCGAACAAAAGCCTAAGAAGTTTTACACGTAGAAAACTAATAAAAAGATCAGAGAGTCTGGGTAAGGGGTAAATTACGTAATGGGAAGGTGTTAGGCACCCACTACGTCCTAGGTACTCCTAGGGAGCCCTTTTCACACTTGTTGTAAAAATTGTTATTTGTTATGACAAAAAATATTGTGCAAACATGATTGGGATGATGAGAAAAGAATATACAATTTTATTATTTTTGGGTTCGAACGGATGAACCCGTTGCCTACGTACCTTCCATCAAAGGTAAGGATCAGAACGCCGTAGTTCGGCTAAAAGATTTCCAAAAGTTGGTGGATTCAGTTTTAAACACAAGCACTGAGGCTTTTCATTATCAATGGGAGAACACTCGACCAAAAACAACATCCACCATGCGAGGATAGCTTCGACGTACTAGAGGGGTTAGCCCTGTTTGAAGTACGGAAGTCTTACTGTCGACTCACTAAGGATAGGCAAGATTTACATCAACCACAAAGATAATTGAAACCTATGGCTAATGCATGAAAAGATTAACAATGGACAAAGCCAAAACAATTGAATGAGTGAAGTTAATTGATTGTGATTATGAAAGTGAAGTCAAAGTATGATTAAGATTGATTCAAAAGAAGTATTATGAAATGAAGTTTGAAAAAAGTCAAGGACTTGGGTCCAGGTTTTTGGTTAGAAAACATGAAGATGTTTGCACAACACTTATGTCAAGTTTGAAATCAAAGTGTGAAAAGGTTCAGGACATAATGAATGATGAATGGATGAGGATGGATAGTAAAACTTCTTAGAAGGTTCACTTCTTGAAATCATATGGGAGATGATTCAAGTGTGTCCTTTGGAATAGCAATGGATAATAACAAACAAACAAGAAAGAAAGCGGATATCGGATGCCAATCACTGGGCTTATACCAATCTCCTAAAACAAAACGGGATATCAGAAGCCACTCAATGGTCTTACACTAATCTCCACAGGAAAAGAAATAAAGGCGGATACCGGATGCCAATAGATGGATTTACACCAGTCTCCTAAAATAAAAATGGATATCAGATGCCACTCAATGGGCTTACACTAATCTCCTCAAAAGAAAACAAAGATGAAATATGGAAAGTCAACTGCCAATCTATCTGGACTTAGGTTAACTCCACAGATGCTCATAGGAATACCAATGCCACGTTACAGGGACTTACAATGGATCCTCACATACAAGAACAAAAGCAACAATATGATCACAGGAATGCAAATGCCAACTTACAGGGACTTATAATTGCAACCTCTCACACAAACAGATAAACAGACTATGATCACAGGAAAGCAGATGCCAACTTGCAGGGACTTATAACTGCAACCTCACACACAAATCAACCAGATCAAATCATGATCACAGGATAACAGATGCCAACTTACAGGGACTTATAACTGTATCCTCACATACACACAGATAAACAGAAGATATGAGTGACCAATGAGGTCTTACACTCTATCCTTCCATATCACAGGAGCAAATGCCAAAGCAATGGACTTACAGTTGTCCTCAATGGGCAAACAACAATGATAGCATCATAAAGATAAATGAGATGATCATGCATTAATGGCAATTGATGATGATGATAAATGCATAGCATACAGGCAAGCAAGTGCATATGAAGCGATCAATCAATCAATGAATAACAAACAGCACACTCTATAGCCAAACAATGGGGGCTCACACAAGAGGGTTTGACTTTGAAAGTCCACTGTAATAGGTAAAGGTCGCTCTTAACCTGGCCATTGAGGGGCTCAGGTGAAGCAGATGAAAAGGGGATGAGGGGTGTGCCTCATTGCTTCTATCTCAGATCAGAGAGAGCATCAAATAGAAAGTGTGGGAGTTCAGAAAGTAGGAACTCTCTCCACATTATTGACTCGATTAGATCTTGGGTATTTATCTCATTGCTTCAACCATGTACTGGGAGCAAAGAGAGGACACACTGAATAGTGGGGGATAGATTGCTTATCCCTACCTTCCACCAATTGCCTTACTTGAAGGACTTTTCCTGCTTGGGACAAATATAAACAAACACAGGCATTGCCTCTTAAGGAGGACTTCAGACAGTTTGCCCGGTCAAATAACAGACCGGGTCTCCAGACTACATGAAGAAGAAGTAATTATACCTCAAAGCAAATGCTAAAAAGCAAAGCAAGCAAGCAAGTTCAAAGAACTTAGGCAACTAAAGTACCTGAAAAAGTCAAACTTATTAGCAAACAGTTCAACAGTCAAAATCAAAAGCAAATGGATAGACAAAAGTCAACCACAGAGGGACCAATTGTGCAAGGCACAAAGACTCAAGTACATGAGTCACCTACAAAACAAAGGTTAGCACTTTAAACAATCAAACTCAAGCACATTAGAATGATCCTCAAGGCATTGGTGCTTAACCTGAAACAGATGAACTCAACATAAGCTCAGAAGACCACTAGGACTAGCCTAGGGTCAAAGATGAAAGAAAAAGGTCAAGGCAGCAAGAAAAAGTCAACCCAAACCAAGTCTAAACATTCAAGAAGCATTTTCAATTGGATTCATAATTATATCATGCATCATTGTCATTTTGTGTGCAAAAGGATGCAAAGCATGGCAAGAGAAGCATACAAAAGTCAACAGCAAAGACTTCATTCAAAAGTCAACTCAAACAATCCCAAAAATTATGAAATAAATCACACTCAATCCTAACATCTAACATGGTACACATGTCAAATTTCATGGCATTTGGATGAGAGGAAGGCAGTCAAGCGAAATCATGAAGTCAAATCAAATTCAAGTAAGCATAATGAAAGTCAACAAGCATGGGTCAACTTCAAAAAATCATATCAAATTGAAAACAGAAAAGAAATGAATGAGATTAACACCAATGCAAAGCTTGAGATGTCTAGTTATCACATATGAAATTTCATGATCATGTGATAAGATATGAGGATTTCACAAAAGATTTGGCAATGCATAGCACAAAAAGTCAACAAATGACCAAGTATGGAAGAAAATTCACAATCAAATGGAAAACAGCATGATTAAATCCAAGAAAATTCATACACAAACTAGACATGTGATAGGTCATTCATGCAAAATTTGGGGTCAATTGGATAAGAGGAAGCATGTGAACAAAAATAGGGAAAATGCATAATCATGGTATAGCACCAAATGTAACACATAACTTCAAAAAATCATAACTCTCAATCCACAAATGATAAATGCACAAACTCTATATGGAAATGAAGGTCAATGTGTCTAGTTTCACCACAAAAAATTTCAAAGGCATTGGATATAACATGAGTATTTCACAATTGAAATGGCACAATGGTATCATTCATGCACACATGTTGAGAAAATAATTGTCAATTAAAAACCAACCAATGGAAAATTAATTAAAATTCACAATTAAATTCTAGACTCATTTGTGAATATGTGTAAAAAATTTCATAATTTTTTGATGAAAAATGAAGGAGAAATAAATTGTGGAAGTTGGATGATAAATTGGTGCAAGCATGAGCAAAAGGCATGAACTAGTGGTCAACAAAGGTCAACGCAGTGGCAAAGCTGTAATATTGAGTTCACTAATTAAAACTCTGCGTTTTGGGCAGAGGAAAGGAAATGTTTTCATTGGTCCTCAGCCAATGAAACAGTGAACACCAATGAAACTTCAAATTTTCTGTTTTTTAAGAAACCCTAAGTTTGCAGCATGGCAAAAGCATTCACAAAAGCAACACACAAACTCGACCAGCAACAACAGCATTCATCATCCAAGCAAAGTCTGGACAGGACAAGTATTTTAACAGCACATGTACACATTCATCATCCAAGTTCATCATCATGTCGAAATTAAACAACCACATGGAAACCACATGGCAACACACAATAAAAAATGCAAGTTCTGGTTTTTCAAATGAACCTTTAAGGTTTAGGCAACCACATGGCATTGGCAACAATCAACAGACAACAAAACAGCATCAACAAATAATTATGGCCTGGCATAGTGGGTTTCCAGCAACATGTGACAAACAGCAACCAAACCAGATTATGAGAAAATCCTGGACAGGGAAGGTTTTGGAAACAATAGCATACAACCAATATCATCATTCAAACTGCAAGCAAACAACAGCAACATTCATGTTTCAAAACTGCAGCAGGATTCTAGCAAGCAGGGTTCATGTAATCAACATTGAAGTCATGGCAAGTTTCGAAACAGCAGCATGGGCATTTGTAATCAACAATGTTCATCATCATCGTAAAACAAAACAACCAACCTCAATAATCATCATTCAAGCATCCACTGTAAACAACATCAACAATCCAAAACAAAGCCATGTAACCTCATCATTAAACAACACCAGCTAATAACCGAACAAACGCAAACATGGTAAATCTGGAAATGATAAGGTTTAAACACGGCAGGGCAGCTCAAATGCTCAACTTCAATCGATTATCATGGCCAACAAATCTTAAACAGAAACATGCAGACCAACATGGTAACATAAATGATATTCATGCAGCATAGGACAATAACAAGCAATGTTTAATCAGCATGACCAACAAATCATATGGATTTTCATGGGCCAGTTCAAGACAGCAACATGGTTTGGCATTGTGGATCTCAAGCAATATTAACCAACAACCAAACAGACATAAATCATAAAAATTCTGGGCGTGGCAGGGTTTAACAACAGCAGGATTCATTCATCCTTATGCAATCAAACAAAACAGACAACAGCAACAACATGGTAGTAGTAAGGCTCTTCATGCAAGCTCACCATAGACAACAAACCAAAACCAACAGTTCATGCGAAATCTTGGTAAATTCTAAGGTTTAAACACAGCAGCCATATGGTATTCATCATTATGCAACCAACAAAACAAACAACGGCAATGTTCACAATTCATATGGTTTTTCATGGCAGCTTAAGGCTTTAGAAGCAGCAGCAAGGTTTGAAATTTGGTTCACCAACATCACCATCGATTGAGATTTCAACAACATACAACTAATCAAGACATTGGTGAGGTTCATAATGTAAACAAACAAAAGCATTCAACATGTTTCACATAGGTTTCTAGGCATGGTCAGGTTTGAACAGCAGAGCATTTGGCAAGGTTCTCACAGCAAACAGTCCACAACATACAGCATAGCAGTACAAGTGATCATGCCAATACCAATACAGCAGCAGGGGATATGCTCATGTTCAACTTCAAAACAAACATTCAAATGCCAAAAGCCAAACAGCATGGAAAATCACTGGACAGTTTAAGGTTTAACAGCATTATCAATCAAGATGAAGCACTAACTCAAAACACCAATCATCGAAACATCATTAGCCAACAACAAACATAAGCATAATCATGGGAGAATTATGGTAGGTTTAGCAACAGCAGCATGTATGTTCATCACCATGTAATCATCATAAGCAAACTCAAACAATCAACCTGGCAGTAGTAAAATTATCAACATTCTTCATGACATAACAACAAAGCAACATGAGCATGAAGACTTCTGGAAGTGAGCCTTAGGTTTTTCAAAACAAGCAGCAAAGTTTATGTTCCAACTTCATGGTTCATCAACCAATGGGAATCAAACAAATGGCAATGATACAATAATGATCATGCAACAACAGTCAAACAAATACCCTAAACACAATCCATGTAAATGTGCTGGAAAAGCAAATAGGTTTCATAACAGCAGCATATCATCATCAACAATATTCATCAGTTAAACATCAACATGAACAACAACATTTAACACATAATCATGGCCATGAAATCTCATCAACTAACAGCAAAACCAACATAATCAAGGGAATTTTTCTGGACAGATCATAAATTTGCACAGCAGCAGCATAAAACTCAACATCATTATGAACTCAAAAATTCGAAAAGTCCAGAAATCTAAATCATGCATACCAATAGCATCAACATACTTCAAGCATCACAAATATATCATCATTTTTCATTAAATCATTGTGGGCAAGCAAGATCGAAGGAAGACACATTTGGTCATGAAAATGAAAGTTCATGCTTCTCCATCATGAGAGCACCATTTTAAATGAAACAAAGTGTATTGAAACCAGCACATAAAGACCTTTCATAAACACATTATGGCATGGCAAAAGGGGAAGGTCGATTCACTTACTTGTTTTGGAAGAACTTGATGGAACAGTGATTATTTGATGGTATCTGCTCAAACAGTCGAAGATTCCAGCTCTAAATGATGGATGATGAAGGTGCTTCAGCTCAAGCTTGTTTGGAATTCCTCAAAGCTCTAACTGCCATGGTTGGTCTTTGGAAAACAGAAAATGATGAAGACTTTACAGCAGTGATTTGATGGTGAAGATGAGCTAAATATGTTGTCCAAGTGGTGAAGGAAACAAGAACTGGTTGTGGTTTGTGATGGTTTGCTCAGAATATCACCTTTTGCAAAAATGCACAATGAGGGAATGAGAGGATTTTCGTGTGGCTGCAGCTCTAGGGTTTTTGAAAATGAACAGAAAAATGGTTTATATGCATCTGTTTAACCTTACTAATCCAAGTGCTAAGCTAGTTTTATGTAAAATGAATCAAATGCCAAAAATGCTAAGTGTGAGCAAATGGAAATGGAGGTGTGAATATTATGGTCGAATGGGCCTTCTATCATGCTGCCAATGACCATTCCTCATGCTGTTTTTGGTCTGCTCCTCAATTGCTAACTTTGCCTTGCTTACATGGAGCTATTTGCACAATTGCTAATTATGTACAAAGGGGAAAATGGGAGGTGTTTGTCTGCTCAGATGGGCCTGCAACAGGCTGCAGACAGACTGTATGTTTGCTGCTTTTATTCTGTACCAGCATGCTGTACCTGATTTGCTCAATGAACCAAAAATGCATAAAAATGCCAACTTTGTACCTTGGTCCAAAATGGTAGGAAAATGGTGATATGATGATGGTTTAAGGCTTGAGACAAGTCACAAATGTGATATGGAACATTTCCCAATTGGCAAAAATGGTGAAAAAGTCCATAAATCAAAAAGTCAACTGTGAGTCAAACTTTGATTTTAAAAGGAATAGGTCCAAAAATGCCATTTTGATTGGCAAGGTTTTAGGTCATGAAATTTATATTTTTGGAAAGAGGATGAAAAATGTGGTTTGTAGGAAAAAACCCCACCAAATTTGGCCTTATGGTTTGAGAGTTATGGCTTGTTGAAGTTCAAAAATTGATGAAAATGATTTGATCATATCTTGACAACCACACATGGGATTTTGATGTTCTTGGACTTTTTGAAAATGGGAGAACAAGATCTTCAACTTTCATGTTGGGCAAAAATTCATTTGAAGCTTGTATCATGATGTAAGTTTGAGATCAAGAAGTTTCCATTTTTGGCAGTTGAAATTACAGGTCCACTTTCTATTTCTGGAAAAATTTCTGATTGACTTGATTTTCTTCCATGATGAGGTTGCACATGATATATGAGGCTTATACAAGCATGAATGAGCTTCTTCAAATCAATTCTATCCATCAAATCTCTGATTAAATCCACAGTTGACCAAGTTTGACTGTCTGTTGACTTTCTAGGGTTTTGGATGACTGATGCACTTCTGATGATTTCCAAACCCTAATTCCTTGAGAACTTGATTTCAAATGATGTCTCAAGTTGTATGAACCTTTGATTATTGATCATGGTGCCCAAATTCTGCAAGAATGGCCACCATCCATTGCTTTGACTGACTATTGGCTGACTTTGACCTAATTGCTTCATCTGCAATCAACAAGGTTAGACTGACAATATTTTTGTACTTTTTGGTTAATAAACATATGAAAGCAAAGATATACAAATGCAAAGTATGCTTGGTGATCAAGGAACAAACCACAAGGCAATCTACCCACTAGGAGGGGACAAAGGCATGCAATGATCCTTGAGGTTATGATATGAATGATATGGGCCATGAGGGATCTTAGGGCCCAAAATTGGGGTCTTACACATCCAAATCTTCCACTAATTCTTCTTGATAGGCCAGCTCACCACAAGATTCTAGCTCGTGCAACATCGCTTCGATCTCTCGTTCCTCATTGTCGGTTAACACATTGTATGCTCCGATAAGGGATCTTTCCAAAGGATTAGAAATATGGATTTGATTCACGACCTCCACTACTTCCTCTTCACTTGCATCAATTCGAAAAGAATCATGCTTGTCAGTTGGATGTTTCATTGCTTCGAAAAGGTTAAAAGTCACCTCTTCATCTTGCACTCTAACCTTCATTAGCCCATCATCTATGTCGATCATCATCCGAGCGGTCTTCATAAAAGGTCTTCCAAGGATTAGGGGTACATCGCGGTCCTCATCCATCTCTACTATTACAAAATCCACCGGAAACAAAAATTTGTCCACTTTTACGAGCATGTCTTAGGCAATTCCGTATGGTGAGGTTGTAGACTTGTCTGCTAGTTGTAGGGTCATTCTTGTTGATTTAATCTCCACATTTCCCAATCGTTTGACAATAGAAAGGGGGATTAAATTTATACTAGAGCCCAAATCTATCAAACCATTCCCAACGTATGTGCTTCCAATGGTTACCGGTAGGACAACCCGGCCCGGGTCGGACTCCTTCCTAGGTAAAGTCTTCTGGATGATTGCGCTACACCGTGCATCAAGAATTATGGTCTCATCTTCCACGTGTCGCCTTTTCTTGGTAAGAATGTCCTTCATAAATTTAGCATACCGTGGCATTTGTTCTAATGCATCAGCAAATGGAATGTTGATTTGGAGTTGCGTGAAGATGTCCATGAACCGTGCATAGTGCCTAGCATTGTCTTTCCTTGATGGAGCATGTGGATAGGGTAGATGTTGAGTTGGAATGACATTCACTCCCTTCTCAGATTTCTTCTTTTTCTTTGATTCAGCATCTTTTTTCCCTTCTAAATCAGTCTGCACAGCAGTGGGCAAAACCTGCTCTTTTCGCGGCGCGAACTGAGCATTTCCAGAAGCATTTTCCCCTTCACCAACTATATCTGTTTCTTCCAGCATCCCATCAGTGGTGTTCTCTTCTACAATTTCTTCACCTTTTTCACTTACCAACGCTTTACCGCTCCTTGTGACGACTGCTTTGCAATGCTCCTTTGGATTTGGTTGAGTGTTAGCAGAGAAAGAAGGCCCTGCGTTTTGTTCCGACAGTTGCTTCGCGAGTTGGCCTACTTGATTTTCCAGATTTTTAATTGCCGCCTCGTTACTCTTCTGATTTGCCATGGAAGCTTGCATGAATTGTTGAAGAGTGTCTTCTAGCTTGGAATTTCCTCCTTGCGACTGCTGACCTTGAGAGTTTGGTTGTTGGTAAGGGCTTTGCTGTTGATAATTCTGATTGTTGAACCTTGACGGTTGGTAGCCTTGATTGTTTCTTGGTTGATAGCCTTGATTGTTAGGCTGCTGTCTTTGATATCCCTGGTTTTGGTTGTTCACATAACTCACTTCTTCTTGGGGTGGAGGACAAAAACCAGTAGGGTGATCCCCTTGACACAACTCGCAACATGCTACTTGATGCTGAACTTGAAACCCTTGAATCTCTTTTATTTGCTGTGGAAGCTTGGCCATTTGTTGAGTAAGAAGCTCCACTTGTTGAGAGAGTAGCTTGTTTTGAGCAAGGATGGCATCATTTGTATTCAACTCTAGAACTCCAGGCTTACGTTGTGACGGGCTACGATCATGTTGACCTTGATGATCATTACAGGCCATCCGTTCAATTATGACTTTAGCTTCTTCCGCAGTTTTTGATATAAGCGATCCACCCGCGGTGGCGTCCAGAAGTGTCTTATGAGTTGATTGGAGACCATTCAAAAAAATATGGATTTGAGTAAGCTCATCAAAACCATGTCCCTTACACTTCCTCAACATTGATTTGAATCTCTCCCAAGCTTCATTTAGAGATTCGCTGCCTCCTTGAGTGAATACCGCTATAGCCGTTTTGGCTTCCATGAATCGGGATTGAGGGAAGTATCTTTCTAAGAACTTTTCTTCTAACAAATTCCAATCCGTCATCACTCTTGATTCTTGATCAAGGTACCACTCTTTTGCCTTTCCCACTAAGGAGTGTGGGAACATCCTCTTGAATAACGTTTCTTCACCCGCTTCGTCTATTCCCGTAGAACCCGCAATCTCATAGAATTTGATGAGATGGGTATACGGATCTTCGTGATCCATTCCGGTGAATGGAGTTGCATAGAGAAGTTGGAGGATTCCGGTCTTCATCTCCGTATTTCTTCCTCCTCGGGCAAATTGAGCATTCCTTCTTGGACTATTAGCGGACATTTCGGTATGATTATCCTCCGCCATGTTTCCTTCACAAGCCTCTACAACCACTTCTTCGATTGGAACAAGTGCGGAAGTAGATGCTTCTTCTCTCCGGTTCCTCTCTTCGGCTAGTTTCCTTCTTCTTCGTGTTTTGCTATTGAGCTTCCGAAGTGTTCTTTCAATTTCAGGATCGAATTGAAGTTGCTCCTCGGTTGCTTTTCCTCGCATGCACTAGAATCTACAAAACTAACAAACCAAGTGAAACAAAAGAGGGATAGTAATAAATGTAACAAAACTTAAAACAATGAATTATTGCGATGCTTGTAATATCGACACCAATCCCGGGCAACGGCGCCAATTTGTTGAAAAGTATATCTTCGGCAAATATTTTTTTGTATCGTATCCACAGAGATTGGGTAATATTACCGCCGTTCTATAATTCAAATGTTATAAGTTTAGAAAGTAACAGGGTTGTTTTGTTTGGAGAAATATTTTGTGAGTGAAAATTAACAAAACTATGAAGTGGTTTTAGTCAAATATAAAAGCTTGGCAAGATTGGAGTTCACTATTTCAAATGTCTATGATTCCCTATGATAAATAAATAGATTCAAGATGATTGATGATGTTCAAATATCCTCTCAAAGTCATTTATGTCTAAATGATATCGTGATAATCACTATATTGATCCTTAGACGATCTCTCCACCTAACTATCAATATAGCAATCTTTAATGTTCAATATCAAAGAATAGTAATGAATAAATCTATCTCTACAACTTATTCACTACTTGAAAATCTGTTTTATGTCTAAACTTGAGTAATCTCTCTCGACAACTACTCAAATCTGGTTTTCAACTTAAAGCAAAAACAGTATTCAATACATCAACAATCTTTATCTCATATATAAATCAAAGTGAATACATAAACAGATGAGAATAGCTACTACCTCCAATCTTGACAAAAGGGAGTTTAGCTCCTCATCACCATTGTTACAAAGCAGAAAGTTCAATAAGAAAAACTCTGTTTTTCTCTATCACAAAAGCTCTACAGCACAATGTGTGAATGAATATCGAATAATGTTTCAATCCCCTAGGTTAAACTATTTTGTCTCTACCAAAAAGGTTGACATTTCCCTAATTGGACTTTGTCATCTAAAGCAGAAAAGCAATTCCCAGGCAGACATCAAAATGGCAATTAACTTTTCCTGCACAGCAGCACTTTTGACCCTTGGTCAGCTTGCTGGATTCGCAGCCTTCACGGCGCGAAGGAAGTTCGCGGCGCGAACTGTTGCTTCTCCAGCTTCCTTGTTTGGCAAGCTTCCTCCAAAATGTATTGTTGCAATCCAAGGTCTTGCTTATCCACAATTCTACACAACTAACAAAAAATGTGAAATAACTATTCAAAACAAAATAAATTAAACCTAATTGCATTTATACAAAATAATGAAGATAAAAGTGTGTAATTAAATCAAAACTTGGTAAAAGGGACCATTAAAATGGTATAAAAAGCAGTACAAATTGGTCCCTAACAGATTCATCATTTAATCAGTAGTTGGAAAAGTTACCAAATTTGGAAATAGTTGACTTTCCATTTAGGGCAAGTTTTTATGGTTTTTGCACCCACTTTAAGCCTATATTCCATCTAGATGCAAGCTCCATTTGAAAATTTCTCCTACATAAAAGTTGTTTCTCTTGTTCCAAGCTTTCTTGAGATATAACGTTTGTTTCATTTAGATTAAAATTGAGAAAGTTATGCTTGGTCAAAGTAAGACATTATTTTAGGACATAGAAAATTTTCTAAGTCCAAAATTTGCAAAATTTGTCAAGAATTATGGGCCAGATTTATTGCACTTCAAGGCATCTTTTGAAAACACTTTCTTCATGACAGTTGTACCTTGATATGTCCTCTTTCACACCTTTTTGGAACCACCTCATTTGGATCATTGGTTTGGAAGATACACTCATCTAAAGTTGGTATCATAGGCTGAATTTTTTGACAGCATTTAGGCCAAACTGGCCCAACCATTTTGCAGCTATGGGACCTGAACTTTATGGCCATTTTTCACCTCTTTCCACTCATAATTTTAACTTGTGTTCAACATGAAAGATGTTAAGTTTCATTCCCTATTTCTACTGTTTGCATTGCCTTGCCATTTGGACATGTATTCATCAAGTTACAATGCCTTAAAGTCACCCTGTTGGACTTATTTCCATGTCTTGCTGCATAAACCAACCAGCCCTTGCATTTCCTCATTTGGCCATTTGCTTTATGCACTTTTGTTGTCAACTCATTTAAGCTTTTCCATAATTAGATCTTCTAATACACCTCACCTTTTGCACCACTTTTTGCATCATTGTGTCATGAACCAAACCATACCCTTAAACCCATTCAAAAACTTAAAACCCTACATATTTAAGACTTGGAAACCCTAATCTGAGAGGGAGGCTGCTACATTTTCGACCTAAGCAAGAGCAAGGCAAGGGCAAGGCTGTTTCTCACTTCCATTTTCCATTTCTTCAAGTTTGCAACACCATTGAAATATCTTCCTTCTCTTTCCTCTCATCCCAACAAGAAGCAGTGAACTGTCTCCACTAGGTAATCTCTTTATTCCAACCTTCCATGGCCATGAATACTTTGCTTGCTCATTGTTGTTTTTCATGCTTGCAATGCTTATGCTTACTATTGTTTTCATGCTATGGCCATGCTCTTATCATGTTGTCTTTTTTTCATGTTAACATCGTGCACTACTTGTCCATGAAACCCTCACCATGAGGCTGTGTTTTGAATTGGAATTCATGCTGTTATTTTTTCACTCATATCCATGTTCATGAGCCTCCCTTGCTGTCCATATTTCTCTATGATAAGATCATTATTTTTCATGAAATAAAACACCATTGTGCTCTACTCACTTAGTACTAGAAGTTTGCTTTTTACATCTCGCCATTTCGTGAACCATAGCATGAGTTATGTAGTGTGGAAGTTGGAGAGGATGGCCTGCGTTTTCACGCGTTACAGCATGCATGTGTAAGGTTGTTTTACGTTTTGCATGAGGAATGACGCGTGGCTTCATGACGGACGTCCGATCATGCGCGTCCCGTCTTCATCACGACCATCCGTTTCTTTTTTGTCACTTAGTGACTTAAGTTCAGCCTTGCCCAATTGATTAATAAGTTACATGATTTTAATGAATGTACATTCATTTTCTGCTGTCACACGCATGGGTTTCGCTGGACCGGGCCTGGCGTTTCCTTCCCACCTTTCGCTACCTGCACCCCTGCGCTAGGCCCACTACCATATTTCATTTATTTTCATTCTCTCCTTTTTATTCTTTATTCTTATTTTTATTCTGTTTTGTTTTAATTATTTAAAAATATTTCATTTATTCATAAAAATACAAAAAAATATTTTTTACTTTCCTTAATGGTTTATTTAATTTATTTAATTTTTATTTTCATATTTTATTTAATGTTAATATTTTATTTTAATTATTTGTTTCAATTAGTCCATTTTAACACACTTATTTGTATTTATTTTATTTTCTTGACTTAAAATTATTTTTAGGTTCTGATTTTTGGGATGAGGGTTGACCAATGTCTCATGGTCAACCTGACCTTTTATTGGAATTTTATTTCCCATTTTTAATTTATTTTGGGTTTATTTTTGACCTAGTTTGCTTGGTTTACTTTACATTTGACTTCTGTTTTATTTCAATTAATTTATACACTAATTTTCATTATTTTAAAAATCGTTTTGGGGGATGATGATGTCCTGGCCCCACCTCTCTTAATTTATTTTTTTCATAATTTATTGAATTAATTTACTATTTATTTGATATTTTTTAAGTTGACTTGACTTTTCAGTTGACTTTTCTATGATTGATGTTTGACTTAGGGATTACTTAAGGCAATTGAAGAGATCTTTTGATCCTCCCTTGTCCATCTCATATGCCACATATTAGAGGATTTTCATCTTGATTTTATTTTATCCTTGCATCATTTCCCGATTAAATTATTCATTGATTCTTTGTGTGTATAGTTTCACTTGTCTGATTCATCTGATATTTTTTACACTTGTTTCTTTCATCCATGCTTCTATTGTTTGATTGTTTAACATGTTTATACTTCTCATGCATTTTCTAATGCTTCATTATTTCATTCTTTGATTATTTGACTTGACCATGTACCTGTTATTTATCTGATTGTTTGATTAACTGTTGCCTACTTGTATGGTGTATGAGGCATATATTTTTATTGATTGATTGCCATGAACAATCCTCATTCATAACAAATGTACCCCTCTCCCATGAAGTGTATAATGTTTATTCTTTCATTCTTTATTCATCTGTTAATACAAGAAATAAAATGAACATCCGATAACCATTTCAAAACAAGATCAAAACCTCGATCCAACGTCGAGTAACCATTTTCAAAACTTAACAGAACCAGCACGTATTCATTCATTCCTTTTGTAAGTCGATTGCTTCATGCATCGCCATTTCTCTTGTAAGTCGATTGCTTCATGCATCGCCATCTACCTTTTGTAAGTCGATTGCTTCATGCATCGCCATCTACCCTTACCCTTATCCTTTTCTTGCTCCATTCGTCGATTCTTGTCCCGATTGGGTAGCACCCATTAGGTAGAACCCTTTTGTATGATAACATAGGTAGTATTCCCTCATTCTTTTGTATGATAACATAGGTAGAACTCCCTTATTCTTTGCATGCTAACATTAGGTAGATGTTCCCATTTCTAAATCCTAACACATAAGTACATATTGCATGACAACTTTAGGGCAGAGCTTCCCCATTTTTTAGACCTTCCGTGCGTCTCCGATCCTGTGGCATGTCAAGTCCGTCCTATTGCAAAGAGGTAACCGCCTAAGACTTGATTCAGCGAGCTGCGACACCTGCTGCTAGGACGTGACCACATTGCCCACTCTCTTTTGACACAACTGGTGTCCTCCTTTGTAAGTCCATGTTCAGATGGCAACCCGTAGTTAGTCGAACTACGAAAACTCTGATTCTCATGTTCAGATGAGATACGTAGGCACGAGACGCGATGTCTTGCCGAGTTTTTGATTGACAACTAACAACTAATCCTTGCTTGCTCTCGCCCTCGTTGCGATTCCTTTTCTCTCGCCCTCGTTGTGATCGAGACCTTCCCTTTCTCTTGCCCTAGTTGCAATCGAGACCCTTGTTCCCGTAGTTAGCTGAACTACGTTTTGCTCTGATTCTCATTCCAGATGAGATACGTAGGCATAAGACGCGATGTCTTAGCGAGCATACATCTCCTTCACCCATAGGTAGCCGAGCTACGAATACTCTGATTCTCATATTCAGATGAGATACGTATGTAGTGGATGCGACATCCGTGCAAGTCATTTTATTTTGACCCTCTCTTTTAGTAAATAGTATATTAGATAAACCCACACCCTTTAGACAAGAACAACAAGAGTGGATCCCGTAGAGTACTACGGATGCGTAGGGGTGCTAATACCTTCCCTTCGCATAATCGACTCCCGAACCCAAGATTTGGTTGCGAGACCTTGTCTTTTCCTTTTCTTTCTCCAGGTTTACTTCGAGCGTTTCCTTTCCCTCCTTTGGGATAAATAGCGCACGGTGGCGACTCTTCTGTCATTTCTTTCTCGCCGGTTGTTTTTTCGCACACTATATTTTTTTAGGCTGCGACACTTGACACGGACCGTGTCAGGCAAAGGAGGGCGTGTTAAAGAATACAGTGGCCTGACACGGCCATCCGTGTCAACTGACATGGGCCGTGTCAAGCACCACACTCAGCCGTGTCACCCATGCCACGGGCCGTGTCAGCCCAAGCCCAAAAATTCAGTTTTTCTCGGGCTTTTGTTCGTCGGGCTGTTTAGAGATATTTTTGGACCTGTCCAACTGCTGCTTGGAATTTTCACTATAAAAGAGGATATTCTGCCAAAGGAAAAAGTATCTTGGAATACGGCAAAATACAGTATTGTGAAGCAATCAACTATTACAGAGATCAAGGCATTCGAAGAGCTAAAGGTTTTCATGAGCGGGAGCGATTGAAGATCAAAGTCATCCAATTACTTGTAATTTGTAAATTTTAACTTGAATTTGTTTTAAACAATATGAGTAGCTAAACCCCTAATGCTAGGGGGTGTCCCTAATTTAGAATTGTAACGAATTTGAGTTTACATTTGCATTTATAATATTGTTTTTACGGTAACCTTTTGATGTGTTTATTACTTTCTCTTTCGGACAAATCGAGATCGATTTATGGTTATCAATTAAGTTGGACCGCCATTGATAAGGTTTTCATAAGGTTACTCTACAGTTGATATCACCTAGGACTAGGGATACCCTGTATGAACCAGAGTATTCTTGATATTATACAGCTTAACTTCACCCTAATTGGTTATGGACATGGAAATTAGGGTAGATTTATTAAAGGTTTTCTCACCAAGGACTTGGGAGAAAATACCCTTAAGAACTGGTAGTAATTGATATTTGTTGATGCAATAGTGACTCAGAGTTGTTACAGGGATAAATCATACACCTTCCCTGGCATTGTTCCTTTTTCTCTATAAACCCTTATTTTCATCCTTATTTACCTTTACTTTTATTATTATATTTTTACACCTAAAAAACCAAATTAATACTTTTTGTTTAATTGAATGATAGTTTAAACTCAATATTAACTTGCAGTCCTTGAGATCGACATTCGGGGAATTTCCCCCTTATTACTATAAAAGACAAAATAGTACACTTACTATTTTCCCGATCACCTTGGTTCCAGGGTTTTCTCTGATTCGACCAGTTTCCTTCTTGCTGATTTCGACCAGTCGAATTTTTATAGCCTCCTCTATCTTTATTGCCATTCTAGCTTCCTTTGTCACTTCTTTCTTTTGCTGATTGAGCCTGCAAAGCCATATCACTCTTCGACTTTCCTGCAGCTGTTTCAACCATTCTTTGTTCATGAGATTCAAGCGTCCCTTGAAGCTATTCCTTTGTCAATTTTGACAAATCCTTCGACTCTTCTATGGCTACTACCACGTGGTCGAACTTCAGAGCCAACGACCTCAAGATCTTTCCAACAATAGATCTTGATGTCAACACTTCTCCATATACCTTTATTTAATTCACCAGTTTCGTTACATTGGTGGAGAAAACAGTTATACTTTCATTGTCTTCCATCTGAAGCAATTCATACATTCTTTTGTGAGATTGTAACCTCATCTCTTTCACCTTCTTTGCACAAATGATTTCTCCAGAATTGCCCATGCTTTTTTCGCTGACTCTATATCACTAACCTTTTCAAATTTATCTGCATCAACACATTGATGGATTATAAAGAGAGCTTCATAGTCTTTCTTCTTCAATTCATTATGTGTAACCTTTTCTTGATTTGTCACGTCTTCTGCAAGCGTTGCTACTCCTTCCTTCATAAGATCCCAAAGATCTTGATAACAGAACACAACCTCTATCTGCTTGCACTAATTTTCGTAATTGTAGTTCTTGAGAATCAGAGGATTTGCTGGAAAATGCCTGTTTGGATGATTCGTTGCCATTGTGATTTTCTTCCCACGAATCGTTTAAAACAGAGCTCTTGATACCAGATGTTGGAAATTCCCCAAAACCTATGATGAATTTCAATCAATCTTGATGAATAAGATTGTTATTCCCCACACAATGACAGTAAAAGAAAAGAACAATGGATAAAGAAAGAAAGTAAAGAACAATGAAGGAGAAGAAGAATTAAATTCTGCAGAGTTTCTCTCTGCCCACAAACTGTGGAAAACTTCTTATTCACTTTGCAACTGCAACATACTGTGAATTACAATGTTAGGAATACTCTATTCACTTCATTACAAAAATAAGGGTTACTCACTCTATTTATAGATTTAGGTTAACTTGGACCTCAAGCCAAAGCCCAAACCTATAAAAGCCCAAAATAGCTAACACTACTAAACTAAGGATGAGTCGAAATCCTGTGGAAAGCAACATGTTCTGACACTTCGACACACTAACACAACTCAACATACTAGGTGGTTCGACACTTCCTTGTTCTGTCGAGAAGCCTACTTCGACACAAGGAGTTATAATTCAAGACACCATCTAATTTATTGTGTATAAACTATCTACATTCATCATAACTCTTAGTCTTCTGAACACTTTGATCTGCTCTCCTCTTGTCATGATGTCTACAATCTGATTCTCAATTCTGCAGTGTTCCACATTCACCTTTCCATCTACTACCTTCTCTCGAAGATAATGGAACCTCATGTTGATGTGCTTGCTTTGACCATGTGCTATCAGATTCTTCGCCAGATTGATATCTGACATGTTATCGATCTTCATGGTAATTGTTCCATGACCCTTTGTTGTTATCTCTTCGACCAGATTTACCATCCATGTTGCTTGACATGCACAAAGAGAAGCATCTATGTATTTTTCTTCGTACGTCGATAATGTCACTACTGGCTCTTTTCTCGAACTCCAAGTAACTGGTGTACCACCTAACATAAACACGTAGCCAGCTGTGAATTTTCGATCCTCAACATCATTACACCAACTTGAGTCGGTGTATCTAACTAATTTGCATTCTTTTCCTTCATCAACTGCAGGAAACAGAATGCCATAGTCGAGAGTTCCTTTCAAATACCTTAGTTTCCTTCATCAAATACCTTTGGCTTCTGCATGAATCTACTCACCATACCTACACTGTATGCTAAGTCAGGTCTTGTGTGACAAAATGTATCGAAGTGACCCAATAAGTTTCTAAATTGGGTTAGGTCGACATCATCTTCATCTGAATCTTTCGACAGTTGTAATCTGGGCTCAGCTGGAGTCGAAGTTTGATTGCAATCTTCCATCTCAAATGTCTTGAGAATTTTGCTTGCGTACCTTCTTTGATGCATCATCAAACCTCAACCACTCTTGTAGAATTCGATGCCAAGGAAATATGAAATATCACCCAGATCTGACATTTCGAATTTCTTATTGAGATCTCCTTTGAAGTATTTCTCACTTGTGTATTGATCTTAATCCAATATTAAAGTTTCTCCTTATGACCTAACAATTATCAAAGAAGTATTTTATTCATAAGTTTTTAAAAATATAAATAGAGTTTTTAAGAAGTCTTCCAAACGGCCTCTTATTTTCTAAATTTTAGATTTGAATTTTGTTAAATATGGATAATTTATTGTGTCACTCCATAGAGTGTCTTGCTTTGATATGGGTGATTGCTCATTTTCATAAGTTGACATCGGTCAATATATGAAGTTTTGGGTAAAATGTTCGAAGTCTTAGAAACTTTGATATGGGTGGTTGCTTTTAAAATAGTGTGAGTAAAATATTTTAAAAGATGTGTTCCTTGATAAGATTAGTGACATGTAAAATATGTAGTAAATGACAAGTCATTTATGACAAAGACTTATATGATTTTGGATTTTTCAGCCATCAACCAACTCTAACATTTATCATTTGTTAAACAATCAAAAATTTGAGTGATCTATTATTAGTATAATTTAAAATCTGTTGAAGAAGAACTCAGATAAATAATTGCAAACAAAATAAAGTAGAAGTCAATGTAAAAATATTAGTTATCATTTGAGGACAGAGTGTCGAATACTTAATATTTGAAAGCATAATTGTAATAAAAAATATATTATATACTAAATATATCATTCAACTTTCTATTATAATTGATTGACATATTTTTGTAAACAACTAAGATATCTCAAATTTTGTTGAGACATCGAGGCTGGATTTTTCTCAAACGTATTTTTTTGAAAAGATTTAATTTCATTTTGATTAAACCAGGTTTAATTCAGAAAGATTTGATTTACTTAGGATTTATATTAGTAAAGCATTATGACATCATTTTTGAAAAAAATTAATTGGATTTTTTAAAATTAAAATTAAAAAATTAAGTTTCTTTAAAATTTTGGTCTGTTTTTATTATTGGACTTTTTGGTCCGACGTTATCTCTATATCTTTATATAAAGAGATTATTCAGCTCGTGGAAGATATAGCTTTTAGAGAATAGTCACGCCGTTGGATTTTTTGTGGTATCAAATTTTGTATTGTCTTTCTTGTGTTGAACTCTATCATTGTCATTCTTTTTATTTAGGTATAATAGAATTTTTTATGTGTACTTGTGAAGTTTATTACCCCTCTCTCTCTCTCTCATATATATATATATATTTATATATATATATATATATATATATATATATATATATATATATATATATATATATATATATATATATATATATATAACTATTCTATCAAACTAGTTACCAATTATTTATATCTCTTATTTATTATTTACTTAATTATTTATCGAGCATTTTAGATCATCTTGTCACACACATTATTTCAACATTGTGTGTGACATCTTATTATTTATCAAATATAATTTCAATTGGTATCAAAGTTGATTAGATATGTTAAAGATTATGAAAACAAAAAATGATATATATTTACAATTGTTAAAACCCAACATATCTATTACAAGCCCAAAACACAACCTATTATCATATTAACAGCCCAAAACACAACCTATACACGGGAACCAAAAAACCAATCCAAAGTCTGACGAACCGAACTGCCTATTAGACCCAGTGCTCGTCTCACTTTGCGCAACCCCTCCACCACTTGCGTCACTTTGTGCTGCCACACAAGCTCCGTCATTAACTTCACTCTGCGCATATCTCATCTTCCTTAAATTCATTTATATTTTATGGATCCTTCAAACATATTTTCTCTTTATCACTTAAAGTTTTAAAATATATTTCAAAAATCAACTATTAAATCTACTACCTCCTCCGATATTTTAGTTTAATAAAAGATTATTTCATATTTTTAGATTTTTTTAAATAATCAATATATTAAAAAATATTTAAAAATGAATTATATTTAAAAAATAGAAAAAATATCTTTTTTATTAAGGTGAACAATTCGATACTATTGAATTTAGATTGATTCAGTTACAGTAAATCAATCAAACATCTAATTCAATACCAGCAGTATCACTTTTATTTTAACAAATTAATGGGTATCAGAACCTTACTGGTTAAGACTAATTAGTAGTTTCCACCTCGAAGGTGCTGCCAACAGAGTTAGTAACGTGATTTGAGTTTGATTTATAAGGTTAGACAGTCCTTTTCATCTACAATCAACTAAGTTTAATGACAGCTACCAAACATAACATAAAATACAACTAAAGTACAGATCTTTATCTTAAGCAATTTCATTTCATTTTGAATTGGAGAAGAACAATATAGGATGTTTAATACTACTAAACTTTGAAACTTCCCTAAATATATAGATAAAATCAACATCAATTTATTAATTAAATTGTCAAATGTATCAACCAACCACACGACTCTAAAACTAGACCTCTTTAACACCCGCAACAGTTCCATTGACTTTGTTGTTAATCTCTTTCACACCACTTGATTTCTCATCAACTTCAAAAGCAGAAACTGGAAAAGTCTTAAAAAGTCCAGCAGGAGTTTGAAAAGTGATTTTACCGGTAGGTGGATCATCAACATAAATATCACTAAGTGTAATCCAAATGAAAAGCTCTTTGGTTTTAACACCACTCAGTTTCTTAATCTTACCTTTTTCAACCTGAGCTGTCACTTCCGTAGCATAAGAAACAAGTTTTCCAATCTTTTCAAACTTGTGAGTTATGCTCTTCTTCTGTTTCAACCAAACGAAACCTGTTTCTTCGTTGTAACCAACTTCTATGATGTCTTTCAATGGTAATAGACCGTTGGGGAGAGCGATTTCTCTCAGAAGCTCTTTGGATTTCAGCTGACACATTTCGTCTCCATGGTATACCTCTGATTTCGATTTCATTTCTTCGGTTACCAAAGACATTCTTTTGAGTTACGTTGCTGTTATGTTACTCCAAGGAAGGTAAAGTTACTGTTTTTTGGTTTGTTTTGTTGTGTGGTTTCAATAGGTTGTGCTTGGGTTCTTATATACATCTCATTTTGTGAAATTAACCTTTTATCTTCCATTAATTTCAACAAATGCCATTGCCGTTCATTAATGCAACATTTAATTCCTTATCTTCCATAGCCATTAGCCACCCACTTAATTAAAATTAAATTAAAATGTTACAGCAAAATAATTTTTTATTCTTTGTTACGGCAAAATATTTTTATATTAAAATACATAATATTAAAATGTTTTATTAAAATACATAATATTAAAATGTTTTATTAACATGTAACCAATAGATTGGGATTATTTTTTTTAAATAATCAATTTTTTAAAAAAATTACAAAAAAATCCATAAATTCAAAAAAATTACATAAATGGGCAATTTTTGCCCTAATTTGTACATTGGCGCCATCCTAGATGGCGCCTACCCTTAAAAGTAGGGCAAGTCGCCACTAGGAGTGACGCCTACTCCTATTTTCTTTTTTTAATTTTTTTTTAATTTTTTTAATATGTTTTTAATTATTTTTTTAATTTTTTAAAATCTTTTTTAACTTATTTTAAATTTATTAATTTATATTTATTATAAATTATATTAATTTATATTAATTTATATACATGTAAATAAATAATATTATGTATATATTTGTAAAATACACAAGATATATATATATAGATATATATTAATTTATATTAATAAACATAATATATTTATATTAAAATAATACACAAGACAAATATTATAAAGTTTAATTAAAATGCATTATTAATTTGGGATTTTTACATATTATGCGGTCCCTGGTACGATCCGCACGGGGGAGGTCTAACTACTCGTCTAGACGGCTCACGTGGTGGTGGTGCTTCCCTATTCCCACCCCTAGTCGTAACGCGTCCCCTTGCCCTTTGCCGTTGTGGTTGGGTCAAAGTCCCTTCAATGTTGTAGGAAAGGCGAGTGCCCTCTGCGTCCTCAAAGCTTTGTCTCGGTGGGACAAACTGACTCCTGTTGGGTGCGTCCTCGAAATGTGGTCTTTGGTAGTTGAGGGTTGAATCGGGTTGGCTAAAGAACAATGTCTGTTGTGGTGTGTAGTAGTCTTGTTGGTAATCCTCTTGTATACCTATGTCGGGGCTAAGTGGAGGACTGGAAGAGCCCGGGACATCGTCGTGATGGAAGTGTTAGGATTGGTGTTGGTGGGGGGATTGAGTTTGTGGTAGGTGTTGGGACTGTTGATGGTGGTGGAAATGTTGAGGTTGGGGTTGAGTTTGTGGTATGTAGTGTTGATTTGGTTGGGGGGTGGACATGTGTTGTGGTGGTTGTTATTGGTAATACGGTGGTGGTGGTGGTTGGTAATACGGTGGTGGTGGTTGTTGTTGGTAATATTGTGGTGTTTGTTGTTGTTGGTAATATTGTGGTGTTTGTTGTTGTTGGGAATATTGTGGTGGTTATTGTTGTTGGAAATATGGTTGTTGCATTCGGGGATCGTCCAAATAGAACGGGTCAGACACAATCATTTCTGGAGTTGTATTTGCTCTATACCAATCCACATATTCCCTTGTCGGCTTCGTTTCGTTGGGCGCCACCGGAAATTGTAGAACATAGTGGGCACGCTCTTTCCACATTTTACGGAACTCCTTTGCAAATGCCTTCCAATTTTGGACATACCACTGGTGGCTGACTTTTTTAAGATGCCAAGGTTCCAAAGATATTGGGGGGCCTGGGATTTCTTGATGCATTCCGAATTGCAGTTTGACACGGTCACTTTGGTGCATCTCCACAGTGGTGAACCGCATGATAGTCGTTTTTGCTGTCCAAACAGCTGCATCTTCGGGGTTGGGTTGATGTTCCAATCCCAAATATGGTCTTCAAATAAACTGCAAAGAAAAAAATAAATATGTTATTTTTTGAGAATGCTTGATATTAATATATTAGTTAGAGGATGAATGATTTAGTGGTAATACATCTTGTGGTCGGAGACGATCCAAGAGTTGACGATAAAATATTATTTTATTTTTCGGGGTAAGACTGTAATCTAGTCCAGTTGCAATGAACCTAAACAAAAAAAGATAAATAATATTATTTACAAATATTTATAGAATAAATATACAAAATGAAATAACATCATAAATTTACCTAGTTGCGTAGGGGAAGGAGTAGACGTTAGGATTTTCGGGGGCTAGCCTCGGCAATCTCCACCACCCCCATGTTTGGAGCAAAAAAGCACATCCAGAAAATGTACGGTGGTCATTTTGTGCATTTTTACACAAAGAGCTATATAGGAAAGCCAATACAGCAGAACCCCAACTATACGTGCTTATTCTATCTATGTCCTCGAGCAAACTCAAGTACATAAAGTTTATGCTATTTCCCGTGCCTTCGGGAAATAGCAAGTTCCCAAATAATAACATAATGTAAAACCTTGTTTTTATTATTTTTTCTTGTTCGGACGAATCCTCAGTCAAAATTATAGCGTCGTGGTAGAATTGGAGGCTCGATAGTTTAATACCCTAGCCCCTTGCTTTCGCAGATCCCTCACCCTCGACTAGATTTACGCCCAACATTTGAAGACATAGTTCGTTGGGCTGTTGAACATTTCCAGTCACAGGCTTACCATCTATTCGAAGACCCAAAAGCATGTACACGTCCTCTAGTGTGACGGTACATTCACCAGTTGGTAGGTGAAAAATGTGTGTCTCTGGTCTCCAACGTTCACACAAAACAAGAATAAATTTCACATCAATTGTGGCATTTACCACATGCATAACATGACCGAACCCCGCACGCTCTATGTAAGGTACGCACCATGGGTCTGGATAAGCCATAGGGTGTGAACGTTGACGAAATTTCTCGGGATCCTTTAAAAACAAACAATATAAACAATCATTAGATTGGAGTTTTAAAAAATAAATTATAAACATACGAAAGAGGTAATATTCAAGAAAAACTTACGAATGAGGCAATGTTCGCCCTAGTGCCTCTGTGTTCTTGGCCCATGGTAAGAAGAGACATGATTGCAATGTAGAACGTAGGTTTGTTGATGAAAAGTTCGCCGGTGTTCTCTGAAAAAAAGTGTTAGTGGATGATGAAAGTTTTCAAGAATGACCTGCTATTTATAACCATTTGCAAAGTTGGCTGAGAATCTTGCAGGCTAGGTGGAGCTGCATGCATGTAATAATTTTGACACGTCTACTGCATGCATCAGTAGGTCAGGATAAGACATGAACTCGCCACTCTAGGTGGCGAATACATTGAAGTCTTGTCTTGTCTGAGAATCTTGCAGGCTAGGTGGAGCTGCATGCATGTAATAATTTTGACACGTCTACTGCATGCATCAGTAGGTCAGGATAAGACATGAACTCGCCACTCTAGGTGGCGAATACATTGAAGTCTTGTCTTGTCTGAGAATCTTGCAGGCTAGGTGGAGCTGCATGCATGTAATAATTTTGACACGTCTACTGCATGCATCACAAGTGAATCCGTGTATATAGGCATGCGTGAGAATCTTGCAGGCTAGGTGGATAGGTTAGCATGCATTGGTACAGGTTAGGTTGCACTTGTCTTGTCTAGGGGAAGGCTTGGTGGATGTGTTGCATGCAAAAATGTGACACGTCTAACGCATGCATCACAAGTGGAAGTTATCACACAGGTATTCACAAAATCTTCACAATATCAAATTTTCACACATATCTTCGCTTATATATTCACACAAATTTTCACACAGGTATTCACAAAATCTTCACAAAATCTTCACAATATCTTCACATATTTCACACATATCTTCACGTATCATGGCATCTTCATCACAATACAAAATCAAAGCTCACGTGAATGGTGAGACTTATGAATGTGATATGTCTGGCTTCCTATTTAGAAACACCGATTGCACTCGTTTTTGTCTAAATAGAGGAGCTGACTTCTCTTATCTGAAAAAAAGATTGAGTCCAAACTTAGACAACCTGTGTCCCAAATTTTTTATCAACAACCTTTTTTTTCTGAAAATAACTCAGCCAAGTTTTATAAGTCATTTATTCAAAATGACATGGAGGCACAAAACATGTTTCGTAACCATGAGTATTCTGGTTACGATTATATAGTGTTGTACATTGTCTTGGAACAATTTCAACCAACTCAAAATATTCAGTCACAGGTTATTGATCATGTGGTTGATGACGAACAAGATGTTGAACACCCCGTTGAAGACGATGTGGTTGATGATGCAGAAGACGTGGTTGATGACTTGGTGAACCGTGATTCCGAAGACGAAGACCAAGTACAAATACCTATAGCGCAACGCTACTCACCGCCTACGCACTTCACAACCCTTAACTTGGGCGAGGATGAGCCCTCGTCAGATATGTTCTACAACCCATATATGAGGTCTGATGAGGAGTTAAAAAAGGGTGACCAATTTCGGACCAAGGAAAAGTGTTTGGGAGGAATCATACAAACAACTTCTGCGCTACCAGGCTGCACTACATTTGTATTCACCTGGGACGGTTTCTATAATGGAGACATTGCTGGCACAATCCCCTGACGGAACTCGTCTAGAAGGTAATGGAATATTCCATAGACTTTTCTGGGCATTCCGTCCCTGCATCATCGGTTTCACATTCTGCAAGCCGCTTATTCAAGTCGATGGAACTTGGCTGTATGGGAAATACAAAGGATCGTTACTGATGGCGGTCGCACAGGATGGAAATTCTAATATTTTCCTAATAGCCTTTGCATTGGTAGAAGGAGAAACGGTTGCTGCTTGGAGTTTCTTTCTTAAGAATCTCTGAACGCACGTGACTCCACAAGCTGGCATCTGTGTGATTTCTGACAGGCACGTTTCGATAGACAGTGCATACAATAATCCAGCAAATGGTTGGCATGACCCCCCGTCTACGCATGTCTACTGCATCAGGCATATTGCTCAAAATTTTGTGCGGGAGTTAAAAGATAAAATCTTAAAGCAAAATTTGATAAACGCGGGGTATGCATTAAACCAACCTGGATTCCAATACTACCGCCGGAAAATAGTGTTGGCAAATCCTGATGCAGGTAGGTGGATCGATAATATTGACAGAGCAAAGTGGACTAGGTCATACGACGATGGGGTGAGGTGGGGCCACATGACAACAAATCTTGTGGAATCAATGAACGGCGTCTTTAAGGGCATACGTAACCTCCCGGTAACCGCTTTGGTGAGTGCGACGTATTTTCGGATGGCAACCTTGTTGGTAACAAGAGGCAAGCGCTGGGATGCAGTGTTACAGACGAGTCAAGTGTATAGTGATGCCTGCATGAAGTTTATGAGGCAGGAATATGCCAAAGCCAGCAGCCATCAGGTTACGGAATTCGACCGCCATGGCCACACTTTTAGTGTCAAGGAAACAATTGACCACAACCAGGGGCTGCCCAGACAAGAGTATAGGGTCCTAATACCAGACTGTTGGTGCGACTGTGGTCAATTTCAGGCATATCGCATGCCTTGTTCCCATGTCATTGCAGCGTGTTCACACACCCACTTCGATGCATTGTCGCTAGTGTCTCCCATCTACAAAGTCGCAACATTGCTAAATGTATACGACAATACCTTTCCGGTGGTAGCATTGGAGGCATATTGGCCAGAGTATGACGGGGAAATTGTTTGGCACAACGATTCGATGCGGTGTAATAAAAGTGGTCGCCCAAACAGCAGGCGCATTAGAACTGAAATGGACGTCGCAGAGAAAATGCAGAGGAAGTGTAGCATATGTCGACAACTAGGGCATAATAAGAACAAATGTCCATATCGTGGATCTAGTTCCACAACATAGTTTTCATATTCATAACTCAGTGTACCAATGCTATTTATCAATAAAGTTTACTTTTTATTCCAAATAGAAGATGACATTGGAACAACAAACACAAACATCTAACATTAGAACAACAAATACTAAAACAAAAACAAATATTGGAAGAAGAACAAGTACTAAAACAAGAACAAGTACTAGATCAATAACAAATACAAGAACAACAACACAAACAACCATTAAAATCTAGGAAATTACAACAGTTAACACTATGTCATCTGATCCATGCATCATTTGGATGCAATCAATGTCGCTTTCAAATTCAACCCACCAACATACCGTTTCTCCAGTTTCAAATGAGAACCTTCTTCTAAGCCTCTGAATCCTTCTGATGACTTCACCAGGTTGGTAATCTCCCTCTAACCAAGACATCAAGGACTTTTTAGTTGGTCCAACGAACGGATGTTCCAAAATTTCATCTCCATTGGGGGTTTGACAGGCGAGAAAATAACATGCCCATCCCTTTTTAAGATTACTAGTTCAGGATCCGGCCGCCTTGATGATGTTCGCTGCCATGATGACGGTCTGGGGGATGCCATGAATTCAACTTGATAGAGAAAGTGATAGGAAAATATGGTGAAGAAAATGCAAGGAAATAACACTTTATTTATAGGAAAAATTCTAGGTTTTACACCAATGTACTTAACCCTAATTAGTGTCGCACTTGATTAATTAGTCTTAGAGAGAATTAGGGTTTGAATTAGGTCATAACTACCAAACTCTAATTATAACCGATCAATAAACCCTAATTATAATTGATTAATTAACCCTAACATGATTAACCCTAATTCTCCCAAAAATTTATAAATAATATTATTTAGTTATAAATTAAATTAATATATATAAATTATATATATATATATATATATATATATATATATATATATCTTGTAAATAATATTATTTATATATATGTATTAATATAAATTAATATAATTTATAATAAATATAAATTAATAAATTTAAAATAAGTTTAAAAAGATTTAAAAAAACTAAAAAAATAATTAAAAACATATTAAAAAAAATTTAAAAAAAAAATAGGAGTAGGCGCCACTCCTAGTGGCGACTTGCCCTACTTTTAAGGGTAGGCGCCATCTAGGGTGGCGCCAATATACAAATTAGGGCAAAAATTGTCAATTTATGTAATTTTTTTGAATTTATGGATTTTTTTGTAATTTTTTTTTAAAAATTGATTATTTAAAAAAAATATTCATAGATTGGTATGTTACTCAATGGTCTCTTAGTGCATGAAGCATTTGAGTTAGATAAGAGTTTTTTATCGAAAAAGAGGGAAAGAAGAATAAAGAAATAGAATTATTATTATTGAAGGAGTAAAATAGTACATAATTGAATTTATATATATATATATATATATATATATATATATATATATATATAATCCTAATTAACTTTTGGGCTTGTGATTAACCAAGTAACTAATTTGAATTATATTCACAACATATCCCTTTATAATTCAAGTTGTTGAATGTACCAGCTTGTCAAACACGAACGTACAAACTTGTCGAATACACTCACTAGTCGATCTGAATTATTCTTAATTTTTTTCTCAAACTTCGATGTGCTTGCTTCTCCCATGCATAACTGGATTATTTGCAAGATTTATGGCTGACTTGTTGTCGATCTGTAGCACCAAGGGTTTTTTCACTTCAACCTCCACTCTTCTAACACATATCTGATCCAAATTGTTTGACAAGCTACGTAGGATCCAACTATATATTTAACCTCACATGACGACAACTCCACCACATGTTGCTTTCTCGAGCACTATGAGATTGGTGCATCAAACACTTGAAAGAAATACCCAGTTGTGCTTCTTTGATCTTCCTTATCTCTACACCAATCAACATCTGAATAACAATTAACAACAACTTCTTTTCTTTTAGAATCTCGTTGAAACATAATTCCACAATTTATTGATCCTTTCAGGTATCTCAGGATTCTTCTTGCAGCCTTCATGTGTGACACTCTTGGTTCACTCATGTATCTGCTCACTAATCCAACTGAGAAACCTATATCAGGCCAACTGTTGCATACATACCTTAGAGATCCGACTATTTGTTTGAACAAAGTTTCTTCGACTCTGTCTTCTTTTCCATGTTTTTCCAATTTTAGGTTTGTTTCGACATGCGAGGATGCAGGATTCGACTCATCCATCCTGAATCTCTTGAGTATTTCTTTGACATATTTTATTTGATGCAACACCATTTCTTGGTATTTTGAAATTCCATGCCTAGGACATATGAAAAATTTCCCATATCCGACATTTCAAATTCCCTCTTCATTAGCTCTTTGAACTTCGACAAGTTTTCCATGTTATTTCCTATTATCGGCAAGTCATCGACATACAAATAGATTATGGTTATATTTTGTGCCTCGACCTATACGTAGACACCATACTTTGGCCTGCATTTAACAAATCTCAATTCGACTAAGTAAGAGTCGATCTTCTTGTTCCATGCCCTAGGTACCTGTTTAAGACCATAGAGCGCTTTGTGCATCCTGTATATTTTCCTTGCTTACTCCTAAATACAAAACCCAGGAGGTTGTGTGACATATACAACATCGTCTAAGGGATCATTCAGAAATGTTGATTTCACATCTAAGTCAAATATCGACCAATCTTGCTTGCATACCAAGGCTACCACCAATCTGACAGTTTCCAATCTTGCTACTGGGGCATATACTTCATAATAGTTAAGTCCTTCACTATGAATAAATCCTCGAGCTACCAATCTTGCTTTATGTCTTTCTATCGACCCATCAACATTGTGCTTTAACTTGAACACCCACTTCACTTTGATAGCTTTTGTATGTGCTGACAATTCGACTAACTCCCATGTGTTATTCCTTTCAATTGCTTGCAAACCTTCGACCATAGATGACTTCCACAGTGAAAGTAGAAAAAAATAAGAAAGGGGGGGTTTGAATTGTTTTCACAGTAATCAAAAACTTTTGCAACACCACTCACATGAAAATAAATGCTAACAACACACAAAATTTATTCTGGTTCGCTTGAAAATCAAAGTTACTCCAGTCCACCCGGCCAAGGTGATTTCGCCTTCAATAAGGACTTAATCCAATAATCTCAATAGATTACAAAAACGTCTAAGAGTTCAACAATCTCTTAGCCCTCTCAAGTCTACAGACTTCAATAAGTCACTTGAGGAAAATCAACAGCTTTAAAGAAATACAAGTGTTTTCTTTAGTGCTTCTTGGTAAGCAGTGAACACAATTAAAAAACACAAATCAATGATCACACTATGAGCAACAACTCTTGTGTGATTATTGAATTTTACAATGAAAAATATGTTGAGTATATAGATCGACGTGTGTTGTCAAATTCTTGTCTCTTCTTCGTTATCAACATGATGATGATGAGGCTTTTATATAGTGCTTTGAGATTGTACCGTTGGAGTGAAAATTAATGAAGATTTCTTGTCCATTATAAGACTTAATAACATTAACTTTCTTGGTCTTTCCATAGCAGTCTTGGAGCATAATCCATAATTTCCTTATAGAGATTTATACCATACTTAGAATATTTCTTGATTAAGTTTCTGTTTGACGAGTCAAATGATTTGTTGAGCGTGAATCAGAGTGATTTGTTGAGTGTGAATCAGAGTGAGCGGTGTCAGAGTCTTTGGGAAGAAGCTTGTAGTCTTCAAATATTCTCTTAACTGGTCTTTAGATAGTTGTTTGTTGAATATACTTCAAATAGATGTTTGTTGAATAGTCTTCAGATAAATGGTCTTCAGTTAGAGTATCTTCTGATGTTGTCTTGCGGAGTCATCAAATGTAGAGTCTTCAGACATCAGATATAAACTTCAATGTCAGATTATGTATGTGATTCTTCAGAAGTGTTTTTGTTCAGAGCCATATATGATTTCTTCATTGCTGAATCAACGTTTCTGGACTGCGTTAGATGCCAGATATTATGTTCCTCATATTCATTTTTCCTTAGAAACCTGCACACTTAGAAAAGATTATTAGGGTACCAAATTGTTTCATTCTTTGTTATCATAAAAACTTAGAGATATATTGTAGAACCAAAATCTTGTCCTAACAATCTCCCTCTTTTTTATGATGACAAAAACTTAGACTTTTGATGAAACAATGGTACTTTACAAGGATACAGATTTAAATGAATCAAAGTTAGATATAGTATGACTCCTCCTGAGATTCGCAATCTCCCTCTAATTCTGATACTTAGAAATTTTTTAGAGTAATTAGTATCAGAAGAAGGTTTCTGGGGTAGAGAGTTTCTTGCCAGAGCTTCTTAGGTTGCTTGACTAGTTTCTCAGATACTGATTCAGTTTTCCTTGTTCATATATATTATGTAAAACACTTAGACTGCGCAATTGATTTTTAATATTAGAATGTAAGCAGTGCATTCTGAGAGTCAGATATATTATTTCATCAGAAAGGCTATTATTTATTTCTTCCCCTTTTTGTCAGACTAAAAAAGTTAATAATAAAACAAATATCAAGAGTAAATCACATAAGGCAAACAAAATTTCATTGATAGATCAAAGAAATACAAGGCAGAACAACATAAAATAAGGTGGCCTCGGAGGCAAAAACTCTTAGAAAAAATTACAAGTAAATAATCCTAGAGTGCCTAAGGGTTTGGAGGAGGGGGCATCCTCTGAAGTAGCTGAGCAAGCAGACTCTAGATGTTGGAGTTGACTTGATCTTACTGGTCTAGTCTAGCTCTCACCAGTTTCTGTTCTTTCTGAAGCTCTTCCAGAGTCTTGAGAACCAGAGGAGCTAGATCAGATGTTGATGACTAACTTTGAGTCAGAGCAACCTCAGATGTCTTCGCAGCTTCTTCTGCCGCTATGCGGACAACTTCTTCAGCGTCAGCTCTTGCTTTAGTTTCAACTTCAGCAGCAGAAGCTCTCTCCTCAACTTCTTTTTTGGCTTTTTCTTCAGCTTCCTTCCTGGCCCGTTCCTCAGGTTCCTGCGCCAGACGTGCCTTCAATCTTTCCTTAACACCTCTGATATAGTCATTTTTTACTTGTTCAGAGATTCCCTTGAGCTTGAAGACCTCAGATGTCATCCACCTGAGAAATCCATTCCAATGAGTCCTTACTTCAGAAGGATTTTCACTTAGTCTGGATTCTTCAAATAGTTGTCTGAGCCTCACGGTAGTGTTCTCTAAAAACTTGGCAAAAACTTCATCTAGGGTTGGAAAGGTTAGGTCAGATTCAGAGGTTTGAGGGATAGGTTCAGAGGCTTTGTGGATGGGTTTAGATGGTTCAGAGATGGGTTCAAAAGAAGGTGGAAGGGTTTCAAAAGGTTCTGAAGTGGGTGCAGAAGGGGGTGGTATGGGTTCAGAGGTTTCTGGTACAGGCTTAGTCTATTCAGATTTCGCTGTGTCTTGAAGTTGCTCAAGAGTGGGGGAGGTTGGGTCAAGGATGTCTGAATGTTCAGATTTTGAGGTTAGGTCATAATATGAAGGAGAACTGGGAGTATATAAGGGAGGTGATATGGGTTCATTTAGATAGATGGCCTTAGATACAAGGATTGTTGTAGTTGTGAGATTAATTTTTTGTAGTGGAAATGAGGATGTGCTTGGTTTAGAATTGTGGGTTTCAAAAGTGTGGGGTTCTGAAAGAATGGGGATGGAGATGGTTGGTTCAGAGGGAGATATTATATGAGGTGGTTGAGGTAAAGATGATAGAATTTTCCTAGAGCCAGAACTTATGGGAGCTTCAGAAATAGGATACTCACTGTAAGACCCCAATTTTGTCCCTAAGATCCCTCATGGCATCATATCATATCATTCATTGCCTCAAGGATCTTTGTGCACCTTGCTTGCTCCTCTGTGGGTGGGTCATCTTTTGAGAGTATTTCTTGATCACCAAGCATGTTTAGCATTTGTATATCATTGCTTTTCATTTGTTTACTAACAAAAAGTACAAAAAATATGTCATCTAACCTTGTTACTTGCAGATGAAGCAATACTAGGTCAAGCAGTCAAAGGCAACTATTGAGCAATATATGGTGGCCATTCTTGAGAATTTGGGCACCATGATCATTCACAAGAGTTCATATGAGCTAAGGCATCATTTTGAATCAAGATCCCAAGTGGTAGAGGCTTGGATTTCATCTGAGCATAGCCAGGTCAACTGAAACCCTAGAAAAGTCAACACAAGTCAACTGTGCATTCAATCATGGATTTGAAGGTGGGAGATGGTTAGAGAGGCCTCATTCATGTCCATACAAGTCTCATTTGACATTTCAAACATCAACAATGAAGAAAATAAAGTCAGGTCAAAACTTTCCAAAAATAGAAAGTGACTTGTAATTTGGAATTGCCAAAAATGGAAAGGTCTTCTCCTCAAGATTACATGACCAAAAATGCTTCAAATGAAATTTTGTCCAACATGAAAGTTGAGTATCTTGCTCTCACCTTTCCAAAAAGTCCAAGAACATCAATTTCTCATTTGTGGTTGGAGAGATATGATCAAAAGATGGCCAAGTGTGGATTGAACTTCAAAAGGGCATAACTTCTCAACCATTGCTCCAAATCACATGGCTCTTTTTGCTAATTTCATGTCATGACCTATAATTTCATATTCTTGCATAACATTGCATTAATTCTCATCTCATGAACATTTGCAAAAATCTTGAATTTTGGAGGGAATTTTCAAAGTTTAAAATTGGTAATTCATTTGAACATTCTACAATTGCCAATAGCTCCAAAATGATTTTTTAAGTGAATTGGATCAGCATCACGTGCACTGTTCATTGCCATGCACATGCATAAGGTGTTTTTGCAAATTGTCCAAAACACCTTGTTTTCACTAATTGCAAATTACCAATTGATTAATCATGATTAAGTTTGGTTAATTAGGAGTATATAAGTGAAATCATAACAGAAAAACCCTAACCACAATTCACAAACTCAGATCTAGAATTTTTCTCTCAATTTTCTCAAATTTTTCTCTCATTTTCTTCAAAGCAATTGCACAATCCTTGCTCAGTTCATCATCTAGCATCATCACTGGTCAATATTCAAGCCAAGAACCACTTGAATTCGTGCAAATTTGGAGCTGCTCAAAGTAAGAACAACAATGGTGAAGTCTTGAATCTGTTGAATCGTGTCCAATTGAGTTGTGATCCTCCTTCCATTCAACTTCATAATCATTGTAGAAGAAAACTTTGGACATTGCAAGGCCTAATTCCAGCTGAATCCGGTTCTGTTGCTACAAGAGGTCACAAACTAATTCTCATAATCTTGATTTTCACTATGCTAATGTTATAGATCTTTGGTTGCTGAGTAGATTAAGCTTTAAATCATGTGAATCCATGCTGTATTGAGCAAGATATGTTAGTTTGAACTTTTGATGTTGATTCTTTCTTGCTTCGATCCGTGCGCATATAATGTGTTTTTGATGGATTTGTTGTTGATTCTTGTTGCTGGATGTTAGATCTACATGATGCATTGCTTAATTTGTGTTTCTGGAGAGTTTGAGATTTTCTGGAAAATTGTTGTTGAAGATCAAGAAGATCTTCATCGTGTTCTTGAGTTGCTGGAAATTACCTGCGGATTCTTCTATAACCTTCATCGCCTTTCCTACGGATTTTCCCGCGTGTTCATCCGCGTTACCTGCGGATTATGGATCTGCATGCGCCTAGGGCTTGGTCCAAAACGACCGTGTTTTGTAGCGCGCGCTTTTCAATTCAAATGAATTCTCCCTTCGATTCCCCGTGCCTGCATTTTCCAAATTTGCTTTGTTGAATTATTTCATTTCTTCATGTATCCATGTGCCATGCTATTTCATGATTTTTTAATTTTTCTCTTCATTTAAAAAATCATAACTCCATAAATAATGATCCAAATCATGTGTGCTTTTTTGCACTTTGTTCCTCATGATGTCTACTTTTTTTTGGCTATTTTTCCAGAATTTGTGCACGGTTGAAAAATGTTTTAGCCTAGGGTTTGTGTATGAATATGCTATCTTGTACCTTGCTTGCCATTTTCTTTGTGAAATAATGATGGTTGATCCAATGAATGTGAAAATTGACATCTTAAACTAGACACTTAGCTTGATCTTTTGGTGTTGAGTTTGCATTTTTCTCATTTCTGGTTGTGGAGTTATGATCTGATTAATGTAGGTGTGACAATGTGTGTCACACCTTTGATTGTTTGATTTGTTGATTTTCTTTCCCATGCCAAATAAATGCCAAATGATGCAATTTTTTGCATGATGCTTCTTATGTATGTTAGGATTTATCATGAATGTTTGTGGAATTGTTGGATCTATTTCTGATTTGTTTGAGATTTTCTTTACTGGTTGACCATTTGTGGACTTTTGATGAGTGTTGAACTTCCATGATTTGGGAAATGCTTATGCTTTATCATATGAACTTGAAATTTTACACATGTTTTCTAGACACATTGAAGTTTATTGTGGCTTTGGTTTGAGTCATTTATCATTTGTCATCTCTGTTTTAGGATTGCCTTAAGTTGATGTATCAATTTGTGCCTCCTTTGAGCTTGGTTGTGCTTACATTGCCTTATGGAATTTGATTGCCATGCTTATACTTGTCCAAATGCCTTGATTTTTTGTGTGTTGATCATATGATATGTTCTGTTTATCCATGATTTTTCTTGAGATTTATTGAACCATTTTTGAATTAATGTGCATTTGTTCATTCTGTTGCTTCAATGTGCTTCCAACTTGCATACTTTGCCTTATTTGATTTGTGAAATGAATTTGGTAATTGATATTGACATAAGACCTTTTGGAATAGTTTCTTATTTGATTGAAATTTATTCATGTCAATTTTCATGTTCTGTTTTGAATTATTTCTCCCCCTTCGACCCTAGGCCTTGTCCTAGTGGTTTGCCTCTCATGTTTGAAGTTTTGTTTCTGGTTACACATACAAGTTACACATTTGATGATGCCTCATCTTGAGAGCATTTGATATTTGCTTTTGGTTACTAATGTGTGTTTTGTAGGTTGATGTTGACTCTCTTGAGTTTAACTTGTGGCTTATGCCTTTGCTTATATTGGTTGACTGTTGATATTCACTGTTGGATTATCTGTTTGACTTTTTGAATTGTATACTGATTGAGTTGGATTGTTTTCAGGTACATTAGTTGCTTAAGTTCACTTTGAACTTGCTTTTGCTTGGTTGCTTAACCAATTAGGTATAATTTCTCTTCTTCATGTAGTCTGGAAGACCTGGCCTGTTATGTGGCCAGACACCTGTCTGAAGTCCTCCTTAAGAGGCAATGTCTTTGTGTGTTTATTTTTGTGCTAAGCAGGAAAAGTCCTCATATGAGGCAATTGGTAGATAAAAGAGATGTGTAGTCCATCTCCTACTATTCTGTGTGTCATCCCTTTGCTCACATTACATGTTGATGCATTGTGGATCTTAACCCAAGATCTATAGAGTCATTCTCTTGTGGAGAGAGTTCCCACTTTCTGAACTCCCACACCTTCTATCATTCAAAGCTCTCCCTGACCAGGGATAAGAGCTATGAGGCACACCTCTCATCTCCATTTCATCTGCTTCACCTTAACTCTCAATGTTAAGGTTAAGAGCACAACTTACCCCATTCCAGTTGACTGTAAAGTCTAACCTTGCTTGAGCCTAAATTGCTTGTGTATAGTGTGTGCTAAATGACTTTGTTTGATTGATTGCTTGATCCATCTGTGCATGTTTGCTTATGTGCTTTGTGCATTTATCATCATTAATTGTTCATTATTGCATGATCATCATTTCATATCTCTGTGACATCTTTGTTTGTCCATTGAGGAATCAGTTGTAAGTCCTGTTGTTGGCCACTGCTCCTATGATTTGGAAGGGATTGAGTGTAAGACCCTTTGTTGGCAACTAGTATCCTCTTTGCTTATTGCTTTTTGTTTATTTGTTGTATGTGAGGATGCAATTGTAAGTCCATGTTGTTGGCATTTGTACTCCTATGATCATCCTTTGGAAGATTGGTATAAGCCCAGATAGATTGGCATCTGATATCCATGTTTTGTTTTGTTTGTGAGATTGGTATAAGTCCATTTATTGGCATCCGGTATCATTGTTTTGTTTTAGGAGATTGGTGTAAATCCATTGATTGGTATCCGGTATCCGCCTTTGTTTGTGAGATTGGTATAAGTCCATTTATTGGCATCCGGTATCATTGTTTTGTTTTAGGAGATTGGTGTAAATCCATTGATTGGTATCCGGTATTCGCCTTTGTTTGTGAGATTGGTATAAGTCCATTTATTGGCATCCGGTATCATTGTTTTGTTTTAGGAGATTGGTGTAAATCCATTGATTGGTATCCGGTATCCGCCTTTGTTTGTGAGATTGGTATAAATCCATTTATTGGCATCCAGTATCATTGTCTTGTTTTAGGAGATTGATATCCGGTATCCACCTTTGTTTGTGAGATTGGTGTAAGTCCATTGATTGGCATCCGGTATCACCTTGCTTTGTTCATTTGCTTACTTGCTTTGTTGCCTCATTCCAAAGGACACACTTGGATCATCTCTCATATGATCTCAAGAGGTGAACTTCTAGGAAGTTTTACACTCCTTCATCCATATCCTTTTGTTTCAAAACCCTTTTTCACTTGTTGACTTTTAAAACTTTGAACTATTGTGCAAACATTTTCATCTCTTTTCAAATTAGAAACCTAGGCTTTAGGCCTTTGATTTTTTCAAACTCCATTTCATAACACTTCTTTGAATTGAATTCTAATCATACTTTGACCATATTTTGTGAATACTCATAATCAATTAACATCACTCATTCAATTGTTTTGTGGCTTTGTCCATTCTTGATAAGTTTTTCATACATTAGCCATAGGTTTCAATTCTCATAGTGGTTGATGTAAATCTCACCACATCCTTAGTGAGTTGATTGTAAGTCTTCCATACTTATTATAGGGTTAACCCCTCACTAGTATGTTGAAGCTATCCTCGCATGGTGGATTGTTGGTCTTGGTTGAGTTTTCTCCTGTTGATAATGAAAAGCCTTAGTGCTCTTATTTTAAAATTAATTCACCTACCTTTTGGAAATCTTTTAGCCGAACTACGGCGTTTTGATCCTTACCTTTCATGGAAGGTACGTAGGCAACGGGTTCATCCGCTCAAACACAAAAATAATAAATTGTACATTCTTTTCTCATCTTCCCAATCATGTTTGCACAATATGTCATAAACAAATAAACTTTTTATACAACAAGTGTGAAAAGGGCTCCCTAGGAGTACCTAGGACGTTTTGGGTGCCTAACACCTTCCCATTGCGTAATTTACCCCTTACCCAGATTCTCTGATCTTTTCATTAGTTTTCTATGCGTAAAACTTCTTAGGCTTTTGTTCGCTTTTTGGCCAATCCTTTGGATAAATAAAAGTGCGGTGGCGACTCGATTCTTTGTATGCTTTGCTTTTGGTTTAATCAATAAATCATAAAGTGACGAATACACCGCTACACTCACATGGTGCAGAGGAGCTTAGAGGCACAAGTTGCTTCTGAGATGCTGAAGAATCTCCCAACTTTTGAGTTTTCTTCTTTTTCTTCTTAGAGGGCTCTCTCTTCCTCTTCATAAAATTTGGTGGCTATTTTAGTAGCCAGTCCAAGGTGAATCCAGAGATGTCAATTCCCTGGGCTTCTATATCTTGAAGGTAGTGAGTGATTACCTATGAGGTGTCCAAAATGGGTTTGACTCTTACCTTATCAATAAGCCCCACGCTCTTCAGATTATTGGCATTCAGAGGCTTGCCCATTGTAACACGGTGGGAGAACTGACTTTAGTTAAATGTTGCGGATAGCAAGAGTCGCCACCGACTTTTATTTTATCCAAAAGGAAAGGACATAAAAGAACAGGAAAGACCTTAAAAAGATTTTGAGTTCGGGGGGTAGGTTATACAAAGGGAAGGTATTAGCACCCTTTATATCCATGGTTATCCATGGGCTCTTAGTTACTTAGCTCACTTTGTTTGTTTGCAAGAGTGTAGTGTGTGATTGGAAAAATTTCTTTAAGTACTTTGTAATGACCCTCGTATGGGTGTATACCAAGCCTAGTTTAGAAATTGTGAGGTGTAAAAGTAATTTTGAAAAGTGTGAGCAAGTAACTATGAGATACCTACCCTAGATTAAGTCTTTCGTGTTCTAGTATATTCTTTCAATGGTAAGACTGTCCCTATTATTAAGGAATAGGTAGTCACTACCTTGGATGTGTTTAAGGGACGGGCGTAGGGTCATCGTATGGTCAATGAAGGCAACATAAGGGGTGTCTTTAGCAACTCGTAGGGACTATCATCATATTTACCGAAGGGACAAGATCATTATATCGTAGGCAACCTCGTAGGGACTTGATCTTTTAAGTTTATAGGAACTTGATGATTTTTCTGTTTGAAGGGACTTTGCTTAAGACACCCCTATTTTCGAGGGACTTGACCATTTAAAGAAGGCAACCAAGAGGAATACCCTAGGAAGTACAGATGGCGATCAAAGATCGACCTACGTGTGTGAGTGTTATTTTTCAGATATTTGTCTTGAATTTAATTTTCTAAGTTCAATTATTTACAGTTAGTTTTTTGCACTCCCTAAATTACTAACCACGCAATAAATATTTACAAAAATAAAAGCAAGAAAAATAAATTCCTAAACTATTACATGGCTATGGGACAGATACATAATAATCAGGCGAGAAAGAATAAATTTACAACCTATACATTTGTTCCTAATATTATAAATAAAACAAAATTAAAATAAGGAAAATAATGAAGCAAAAATAGAATAGATAAAAGCAAATAATAATAAAATAATAAATAAACAATGGTAATAAAGCAATAATAAAATAACAATAATAATAAAGTGATAATAAAAAGGTTAGAATTTTAAAAGAAATTATTTTAGGTTAAACAAGTTAGATTTTTTTAGAAGTTATTAGAAAAATATGAGTTTAAAATAAATTAGTAATAATAAAAGAATTTAAAATACATTAATGTACAAATTATAAAATAAAAGAGTTATATGAAAAATATTAAGTTAGTTATTTACAAAATAAATAAAGATTATAGAAAATATCAAATTATTAGATTAATAGGTTTATTATTATTATTATGCAATTAGAAAATTGGTCAATTAGATTTTATTTACAAAATATATAAGGATTTATTATTATAAGTAAGTAATAAAAAAAGTTATTAAAATAGTTAGTATTTATTATTTATTTACAAAAAATATAAAGGTTATAGAAAAATATTAAATAATTAATTTAGTAGGTTTTCACGCCCTACATTACTAAACTACGCAGTTAATATAGGATCAATGGCAGGAATTTAAATGGCAGAAAAATAAATGGCAGAAAATAAATGGCAGAAAATAAAACCCTAATTATTACAATGCTTTGGTGCAGTTACATAATAAAGATGGCGAAAAGTAAAACTGAAAATAGTACAAGTTAAAACTTAAAATATTACAAGGGCGAAGCAGTTACAGTGTATGAATAACATAAATATGAGCGAAAATAGGAAATAATAATAAGGTTTGTTAAGGTTTAAGAAAAGGTTTATGGTTTAGAGGAAACAACACGGTTAAAGTTTTAGGTTTGAAATTTAGAGTTTGTGGCGAAATTGTCAGGGTTTAGGAAAAATCAGGGTAGTTAGTTATGAAAAAAATGTGCAGATCTAAATATATGTATTTAAAAAAAATATGAATTAAAAAAAAAACAACGGCGTTGCTAGCGCAAAATTGCGATCATCGCAACTTGATCGGATAACACAAATGTCACGCCTCATACACGTATATGTGAAAACGGCGTATTGACACGATCCGATCCGAAAACATAATCAAATTATAACATAAAATAGAAATATATATATATTTGACCAAACCACATGTATCTGGAACACATAACACAGTCACACATATGAACATGTATTTGAAACACAGTAATAAATATATCAACAAAATAGATAAAGTATATATCATATATAAACTATTACCAAACTGTGTGTACGATAGTATAGATCAGCCACTCTCAGTTTCTCTTTTTTGTTCTGTCTTTTTGGGCTCTCTCTATCAGTCATGCTAGTAAATATATATAGGAACAAATTAGGTTAATGATAATGGGCCTAAGTTTATTTTGAAACCCAATATTAAATTAAAAACTGAATAAAGTTAAATAATTAAAATAGTTAAAATTAAAATAAAAACTAATTAACCTATTTATTTATTCTAGACCCAATATAAAAATAAATAGACTCAAAAAAATAAAAGTCGGGCACCAAAATGCTCGAAAAAATAAAATGAACACGTCAAAATAATCAGCGCGAAATAAATGACTCGGAAAAATACAGCGTTTGGTCGGATTTTGAAATAAAAATTATGACCGTTTAAACTGCTCAGACTGATCAACATATGACCAAAAATAGTCGTAAAAATATTTTTAGCATGTCAAATTAAACCACGTGAACCGCAGATTAATGTTACCGACATTTGCAAACTTAAACTTGACATTTTTTCGTTGACTAATTTTAGACACAGTTAAAAAGTTAATTTGACCAGTCTATTTGTAAATTCCGAGAAATTATTCCGGCTAATATTAAGACAGAAAAAAATGTTATGCTATGAAGATGATGCAAATGAATGTGAAACAAAAAATTGGTTAGAGTTAAAAATAGAGGGCAAATTTTGGGGTGCAACACCCATGTCCACCGTAATGTCTTCCATCATATTGATAGAGATGAGGTGGTCCACCAACCCACTCTCTATCAGAACATCATAAATTAACCTCCCTAGAGGGATGTGATTTATGGGCTTCATATTGTTCCTGGTATCTTTGACGGAGTCCCTCAGATATTTGAAGAGGAGGGAGGGACGATTCAACTTCAACCCTTTGTGCAGACAGTACATAATTCACTTTTGATCAGTATTAATGTAGTCAGAGGAGCTGGATGTTGGACGATGGTTAGTTCCCAGAATGATCTTCAATTAAACTCTCAGATTTTGGTGAAGTTCTTTGTTCTTTGAAGTTTTCCCTTTTGGGTTCTGATTGAAGATAGTAGGGATAATTTCTTGGGATATATATTTTTCCCTAGGGTTGATGTTGCATATCCTTCTTCCCCCTACAGTTTCCATGTCCAGAAGCTTCGTAGTAGACTTCTCTGTGATTACTATCTTGACCCCTAGAATGTAGGATACGGTGTAATGGCCATCGCAGTCAACAAACCTCCAGAATTCCTTCACCGGGAACGTGTAAATTGGACCATAGAGTTGTTTGAAGTAGTTCCCCACCCTTGCTTCTTCAATTCTTTAGTTAGGTCTATTCCATTTCTTTTGAGGTTATCAAAATCAACCAAGAGTTCACCCCAAACTTCCAGTTTTTCAAATGGAGTGGCAAGATTGATGTGAGGGGGGCAATCAAGAACATGAGGTTCTTGATATGAAGTTTTTGAAGGCGTAGCAGTTTGGGTTGTAACCGATTATGGAGCTTCAACTAATTATTCAACAACATTTATTTCCTGGGAGTATTCAAAAACCTGTTGTTGTTGATGATTCATGTTGCAGTTGTTGAAGGAGATGAAGTTGCAATAAAGATGCAATGAGGTTGAGGTTTCAGAGAGAATGAAGGCAAGGGGTTTGTGTACGCTGTGAGAGTGAAAGGTGTGAAAGTGGGAAATATGGTAATATATATACACATTAAAAACACATGCAAAACGACATCGTTAGATGAAAAAGTAATGATAATTACTAAAATCTGAGTTGACAAGCGTGGGGAGAATTAAATGCAGATAAGGATGGTTGTCTAATCTCAAAAATATGCACACTGCTCGAGGGGATATCAACAATTTGACTCTTGAGTTCTGAGCTAGACAGTTGTCTAAAGATCCAAGGCCACACTTTGAGATACCACATATTGATGTTTCTAAAGTCAAGAATACCAAAAGGTTTCTGATTTAGAAGGTTTCTAATCCGTATAACATCTAACTTGTAGAAGTATCATAACCAGAACCAGATAAATAACATATGTTTAAGTCAGAGTCTATTTTAGCATTAGAGAGGAGAAGCACAAGTTCATATTCATTCTGGGCAATCTGCCATATTTAAATGTTTCAAAATGAAAAGAAATCTATTTTCAGCTAAGGGTTTTATGAAGATGTCAGCTCATTGATGGTCTGTATCTATGAATTTTAAAATTATTATCCCTTTCTGAACATAGTCTCTGATAAAATGATGTTTTATTTCTATGTGCTACGCTTTGGAATGTAAAATTTGATTCTTACTTAGACATATAGAAATAGTGTTGTCACAAAAGATAGGGATGTTACTCTCATAGATCTTAAAGTCCCCAAGTTGATTCTTCATTCAGAGCATCTGAGTGCTGCATAATGAAGCTGAAATGTATCCGCTTCTGCAATTGATAGTGCAATGGTTGATTGTCTTTTGCTAGCACGTGAGATGAGGTTTCCTCCCAGAAACTGACAGTTCCCATATGTGCTTTTTCATTCCAATCTGTCTCTAGCATAATCTGCACCACAGTACCCAAAAATATTATACTATGATGGTTTCTTATACATCAGGCCAATGTTAGGTGTTCCTTTTAAATACCTCAAGATTCTCTTAACAGCTATTAAGCGGGGTTCCCTTGGATCTGATTGGAATCTAGCACATAGACATACGCTGAATAATATATCTAGACGCGTAGCAGTCAGATAGAGGAGAGAACCTATCATATCACGATAGAGTTTCTGACAAACCTTTTGACTCACCTCTTCTTTCTCTAGAATGCAAGTAGGATGCATGAGAGTCTTTGCTGGTTTGCTTTCTGACATGTCAAATTTCTTCAGAATGTTTTTTATGTATTTGCTTCGATATACATATGTGGCTTCTGATGTTTGGTTCATTTGAATCCCTAGAAAGAACTTTAGTTCTTGCATCAGACTCATTTCAAATTCTGCCTACGTTAGCTCAGAAAATTTTGGCGACTGGAGCAAAGGTTTCATTGTAGTCAATGCCTTCCTGTTGACTATAACCTTGTGCCACTAGTCGTGCTTTGTTTCTGACCACTTCATCCTTTTTATTTAGTTTGTTTTTGTAAACCCATTTGGTTCCAATCACATAGGTTCCCTTGGGTTGTGGTACAAGATCCCAGACATCATTCTTGGCAAACTGATCAATTTCTTCTTTCATTTCCAGAATCCATTCTTTGTCTTAAAGAGCTTCTTCACAAGATGTTGGCTCTATCAGAGATACTAGTCCTAGAAGGGTTTCTTCATAAACTTTGAATGTTGATCTTGTTTTGATAGGTTCATTTTTGTTTCCCAAAATCAGTTCTTCAGAAACATTTTGTCTATTTCTTGATCTTTTCTAATTGATTATGACTTCAGGTGCTTTTGACGTTTCTTTTTCTGCTTCTTCAGATTCTTTGGTCTTTTCGTCAGAACCTCCAAATCTGCAAAATTCTCAACTAGCTTTGACTTTTCAGAGTCAAGCTTATCATTAACTCTGACATGTATTGATTCTTCCACAATTTGTGTTTCTGTATTGTATACTCTATATCCTTTAGAATGTTTTAAGTATCCCAACATAATACACTTTTGTGCCTTAGAGTCAAACTTGTTCAGATTATCTTTAGTATTCAGAATAAAACAAGAACATCCAAAAGGATAAAAATAAGAAATGTTGGTTTCTTCCCTTGCACATTTCATAAGGAGTATTCTCCATAATAGGTCTGATAGAGATTCTATTCTGAATGTAACACGATGTATTCATAGCTTCAGCCTAGAAGTGCTTAGCCACATTTGTTTCATTGATCATGGTTCTGTCCATTTCTTGGAGAGTCCTATTCTTCTTTTCTACAACTCCATTTTGTTGTAGAGTTCTAGGACAGGATAAATCATGGGATATTTCATTTGAGTCAAAAAGTTCTTCAAAAAGTTTATTTTTAAATTCTCCACCGTGATCACTTCTGACTCTGAAGATCTTAGAGTCAAATTCGTTTTGCACTTTTGAACAGAAACTAGAGAACACGGAATGTGACTCATTCTCGTGCCTTAAGAATTTTACCCATGTCCAACGACTATAATCATTAATAATGACAAGTCCATACTTCTTACCATTGACTAACGCTATCTTAACAGGTCCAAACAGGTCAATGTGTAAAAGTTCCAGAGGCTTAGAGGTAGAAACAACATTTTTATTTTTGAAAGTTGTTTTAGAAAATTTTCCTTTCTGACATGCTTCACAAAGAGCATCTGAAGAAAACTTTAGCTTAGGTAAGCCTCTGGCTAACTCATGTTTATTTAGCTGAGAAATCCTCCTCAAGCTAATGTGACCCAAGCGTCTATACCACACTCATTGCTTTTCATTTACAGACATTCAACATTTTACATTTTGATCTTTTAAATCTGAAAGCTTTATTTTATAAATGTTGTTATTCCTCTTTCCAGTGAAAAGGATTGTGTCATTATTATGATTAACAACTTTGCATGTTTTTTTATTAAAGATTATATCATAATCGTTATCACTTAATTGACTTATGGTTAACAAGTTATCCATTAATCCCTCAACATAAAGAACATCAGAAATAGAGGGAAGAGATCCATTACCAACTGTACCAGATCCTCTGATTCTTCCTTTCTAATTTCCTCCAAAGCCTACGAAGCCAGCATCTTTAAGTTCTAGGTTTTGGAACATATGCTTTCTTCCCGTCATGTGTCGCAAGCATCCAGAGTCTAGGTACCATGATTTGTGTTTTAACTTTACTGCACATGATATCTGCAACATACACTATTTTATCATTTGGTACCCAAAATATTTTGGGTCCTATAGGATTAGTTCTCCTAGAGCTTCTGAAAACTTTGGGTTTTCTAGCATTATTAATTTTTGTGTTTGTGCAGGTGTGTAATGTTAAGAAAAGGGATATTTAAGTTTGTTTTCAGCAGAAGGTTTTAGATCATCTTCATCAAAGTCATATTTGATTCCTTTTTTCTTATTATGACTAACACCATAGATCATAGAAGCCATTTTGCTTCTTTCAAGCCTATTATTCAGAAATTTCTGAAAAGCCTTTTCATATTTGTATATGATGGTGTCAGAAGTAGGTGGAGCTTTAGAAAGAGTTTCTTCAAGTTTTGAACATTTTTTGGTTGAAAATTCATTTTCTTTTTCAAGGATAAAAGTATTTTCTTTAAGTTCACAAACTTCTTTCTCAAGCTTATCACACTCTTCAACAGTCTCTTCATGAACCTTTTCCAGGTTCTTGAATTTTTGTCGAAGCTTCTGATACAAGCTCAGAGATTATGATAAACAGGCTTCCAGATCAGAACAAGAAAAGTCAGAGAATACCTCTTCAGAGTCAGACTCTCTTTCAGATGACCTTCTAGAGGTAGTGGCCATGAATGCAACATTTGCTTGCTCCTCTTCAGAATCAAATTCTGAAGCTTATGATTCAGAGTCGTCCCATGTTGCCATGAGTCCCGTCTTCTTTGTTTTGAAGGAATTCTTCTTGAAAAATTCCTTTCTAGAGTTGTCCTTCTTGAGATTTGGACATGCATTTATGTAGTGTCCAGGTTCTTTGCATTCTTAGCAGGTCACTTGCTTGTTGGGTTTGCCTCTGGAGGTTGAATCTGGACGATCACCCTCCTGTTTGGGCCTTCTGAAGTTGTTATTTATTTTTCTCCAAAGTTGTTTGATTCTTCTGGAAATAAGAGATAACTCCTCTTCATCATCAGAATCTTCGTTCTCAGAGTCATCTTCGTCTTCTTCTTCAGCTTGAAAGGCTTTGTTCCTTTCTGATCTGGACTTTAGGGCTATTGATTTGCTCTTCTTCTAAGGTTCATCTTACTTTAGCTCTATCTCATGACTCCTGAGGGAGCTGATAAGTTCTTCAAGACTTATGTTTTTCATATCTTTGGATAACTTCAGAGAGGTAACCATAGGTCTCCATTTCTTAAAATATTTCTGATTATCTTCTTGACATGATCTGCTGTAGTATATCCTTTGTCCAAAACCTTGAGTCCAGCAACTAAGGTTTGGAACCTTGAGAACATTACTTCCACGACTCCATCATCTTCCATTCTGATAGCTTCATACTTTTGGATTAAGGCCAAAGCCTTAGTCTCTTTAACTTGATTATTTCCTTCGTGAGTCATTTTCAAGGAATCAAAGATTTCTTTAGCTGTTTCCCTGTTGGTGATCTTCTCGTACTCACTGTAGGAGATTGCATTCAACGGAATAGTTCTAAATTTATGGTGATTCTTGAAATCACGCTTCTGATCATTACTCATTTTTCTTCTTAGAATAGCGATACTAATAACAAAAATGGGTGGTTCATAGTCATTTATGACAATGCCCCATAGATCTGCGTCGTAGCCTAGGAAGAAACTGTCCATTATGTCCTTCCATTAGTTAAATTTTTCTCCATCAAAAACTGGAGGTTTAGCGTTGTAGATGTCTCTTTCATTTGTGTTAGCCATGAACGTTTTCTCACGTTGGATCTCTCTACGCGGTTAAGTGTTTGATTCAAAAATCAATAACAGGGCCGAAGCTCTGATACCAATTAAAGATAGAGAAAAACAAGAAAGGGGGGTTTGAATTGTTTTCACAGTAATAAAAAACTTTTGCAACACCACTCACACGAAAATAAATGCTAACAACACATGAAATTTATCCTAGTTCACTTGAAAATCAAAGCTACTCCAGTCCATCCGGCCAAGGTGATTTCGCCTTCAATAAGGACTTAATCCAATAATCTCAATAAATTACAAAAACATCTAAGAGTTCAGCAATCTCTTAGCCCTCTCAAGTCTACAGACTTCAACAAGTCACTTGAGGAAAATCAACAACTTTAAAGAAATACAAGTGTTTGCATTAGTGTTTCTAGGTAAGCAGTGAACACAATTAAAAACACAAATCAATGATCACACTATCCCACCTAAAAAAAATGCGATCCTTCGCGATAGGACGCGGAAAAACGTTAGTTCGAACAGAGTCGCCACCGAACTTTATTCATTCCCATGCAGGAATCGGAAAATACCGAGAAAACCTCTAAACAAAAATAATGGTCGTCGCAACCATATTCGGGTTCGGGAGTCGATTACGCAAGGGGAAGGTATTAGCACCCCTCACGTCCGTTGTACTCAACGGGAACCTTTTAGTCTGATTTTGCTATTTAACTGTTAATTGAATATCATTCGCTTGCTTCGAGTAATTGGAATTGATGATAGATATGGATGAAGACCTCAAGAGGGGGAAATGGGAGGTTTTTTATTAGTGTGCTCGCGAAGATACAACAATCTCCTGCCTACGTATCCTTATAGTGCAATAAGGAAATCAGAGCATTCGTAGTTCGGGCTACTATGAATATTTGGTGTGTTTTATTTTGGTGAACGACTGTGTAGGTCGGCGTTCTAACGGCTAAACGCTGGCTTGTCTACCCTCGGTGGAGGCTCTAGCACTGGTTTGTTGTGCGCATTAGAAAGGATTAACAGTGTTCTTTTTTGAAAGAGTTTTGGCCACGCGGGGGTGACAAGTTGAATTGATGTGTTTGGGTTTGATTGGTTTCGATCGCTCGGGGGAGAGAAATTAGGTTTGATTTGTTTTGAGATGTCTTTTGAAGAACGACGAAAGATTGAGCAATGTGGTGTACACCAATCGTCCCATTCTTTCAAGGAATAACAAGGCGACCTCCTTCTACTCCTTTTTCGTTCGAATTATTTTGAAGGTTTGTTTGAGGATGTTGAATATGCACGGTAATGAGGCGTACGCCTCCTACTTGCTTATTCAAAGAATAATGAGGCGAGCGCCACTTATTCCCTTATCCAAGTTTATTTAAAATGTATTAATCGGAAGTCGATAATTTGTGCAATATGACGTATGCCAATTATTCAAATAATTGAGAGGTTAAAAGAATAATGGTAGGTTTTGATCGAAAGATGATTTGAGCAATGTGGCGTATGCCAATTATTCAAATAATCAAGGAATGATGAGGCGTACGCCTCCCATTCTCTATTGGAGTTTAAGTTGTTTATTTTGCGAAATTGTTTGATATAAAAGGTGATTTGAGTTTACTCGATTGTGGTTTTAAATTGATGACGAAGATTCGAGCAATGTGGCGTACGCCAATTATTCGAATAATCGAAAGATAGTGAGGCATACGCCTCCTATCCTTTTATTATCGAAAATTTAGAATTAAATGGTTGTAGAATTTGTAGTTGATTTAGAAAATGTGATTTGAATGTATATGATTAAGGTTTAATCGGGTGACAAGAACTCGAGCAATATGGCGTACGCCAATTATTCAAGTACTTGAGAAATAGTGAAGCGTACGCTCCCTATATCTTTTTCATCCCAAAATTTATGTTTGAAAGAGAAAAATCTTTAGAAGTTAAATGGTTTGGAAAATGGTTTGAATTCGTGTTTATGAATGAAATAAATTTTATTTAGTGTATTATTCATCTACTCGATTAATCAATAACCAAATAGGTCTCATTGTAAGAAAGCCCAAGAGAAAGCTATGTGAGGTTGATGGCGATGCATAAAAGCGATCGACTTACAAAGGTGTTTTTTAAAATGGGCTCGATATTTGGATCGAGAATTGTGGTTGGTGCTTTTTGAAATTGGTTTGGGTCAATGATGAATTGAAATTGAATTTGTCTATTATGAAAACATGGTGGAAAAGAAAATCATTTAATTATTAACTCATCGAAATTTAGTTAAGTTGATTAATTTAATTAAGATTAATTATCAAAATTATTTAATTATCTCAAATAATTAAGTTAATTAAAATTAATTAATGAAAATGAATTAGTCAAACAAAAGTCTAATTAATTAAATTTTTTAAGAAAACAAATGGAAATAAGTGACAAGGTTGATTTACTTAATGGAACCGATATGCTCAAAACCGGTTTGTACGCGATGACCATATGATTGAGGTCATACGCAAAATCATAACTCGGTGAAAATGTACAATTAATTTATTGGAGTTTTTGGGCGGTATTACAACATACACAAGTCGAATCCGCGGTTTGAAAATTTTAAATTTATTGTAAAGCAATAGAAACAAATTATATTTACAGAGTTCATATTAAATGGTCAAAAATCAACAATGTCATGACATAATTGGGTCAACATTTATATACTAAAGTATTTCAACAAACAATATTGTTACAACTCTTAACACTCACTTATCAATATAAACAAACACAATCTTGAATCATTTAATTGACAATTTAACTACAACACCAATAATGTAATCACAAAGTTAGGATTAATATTACCCATTATTCTATTTAACTAGAACAAAGACTAATTAACCCAAAAATTTGGAATAAGCTTTGAGATTTATATCCTGGTAGAAACTAACTTTAACTTCAATATAGTTTAAGAAACAATATGACAGAATGAGGAAATCATTTGCTACAACTCAAAATAGAATTGAAGATCTTAACTGTTATCACCAATAGCACACAGTTTCACACATAAATCGCCTATATGAACCGAAACAGAATAGAAGAAATCTATGTGATCAAAATCAAACTCAAATCGACTACTAACTTGAACCTGTGTTCAAATCACAACATGCATAACGAAACTGAACTCATATTACTTTTTATCAACAACTCACAAAATGTTCATCAAATGGAAATCAAACACATAAAACTCGGTTTACCGTAATCGTAATAACAACTGCAGTAGAATCAAGTCATAGCAGCAGCAACTTGGAATCGTTCATCCAATCAATGTATCCATTGTGCTTTGACCTTAAACCCAGAACTCGATAATCCTTTGATTCGCTTCGACCAAGATCGCACAACGACAAGAGAACTGTAAGCTTCAGAGATGAACTGGGTGGTAAAGAACCGGTGGGCGGTCGTGACCTTTACGGTTGAGCGGTGTGTGTCGGCGGTGATGAGAACGAATCAGAACCGGAGATAGTTCCGAGTTTGCTGACGGAACGAGAAGCACAACGGAGACAGAAGATTTATGGTTCACCGGTTTGGAAACAACGAAGAGCGTCCGAAGGTTCACGGTGGCTCCCAGTTTACGGATCTGAAAATTGGATGGTCGAAGGAGATGTTGAGTATGGTGGAAAATCGATGGTGAGTTTTGATGAGGGCTTCGCCGGCGAAGCGGAAGATGGTGGTCGGAGTGAGGTTGTGTGTTTGAAGTTGTAGTGTGATGTGTTGAAGGGTTTGGCGACGGCGGCGGTTAGGGTGGTGGAGAGACGCGAGGGTTTCGTGGTGGAGGTGTTGTTGTTGGGGTCGTCACGGTCGACGACGTTGATGTGGTGGATGTGTGACCGGAGATGGTGGTTTATGGTTGTTATTTTTCGGTGGTTTTTTGTGGAGGTGGAAACGGAAGGTAGAAGTGAGGATGAAGGAGATGCCGTTTTGGTTTGTTGGTGGAGTTTTGTGGATTTTATGGTGAAGATGAGAGGTGAAGGAGGGTGAATTTCGTTGAGAGAGTGTGAGGTGAGAGAGATGGAGTGAGTCAGAGAGAAAAGAGGTAGCGTGTGGTCATGTGGGTGATGGAAAGGGAGACCGTTTTGTGGATTTCGTCCTTCCCCTCAAAATAAGTGGATAGCCTTTTTTATTTTCCTTTTTTGTAGAGAATTGGACACGTGGCTATCCGTTATTGGTCACAAGAAGATATTATTTCCTCTCCTTATCCTCCTTTCCTCGCCAGCTCATGAGAGAAGGAGCATATCTCTTTTTTCCGTTGGGAGTGGTCCTTCTACGTGGCACATGTGAATGGATAGAAACAAACTCTTTTTTTTCTTAATTTCTTTAATACTACCCAATTAATTAACTTATAGTTTCAATTGGATAACGAAATGCACATGGATTGTTTGACACAGACCATTGATAAATTTGAATCGAGGATCGGGATTGAATCAAAGAATCACACAAATAATTTAATTATCAAAATGTCTCCTCGAGATGATTTAATTGATTTAAAGCAATTTAAACCAATTAAATCAAATAAAATTCACGACTTTGGAAATAGATGTGGTAAAAATAAAATGAGAGCATGGAAAATTCTTTTTATTTATTTTGAACATTTTGGTGAAAGAATAAAATTAAAACGACTAAAAATGAATGAAAGTCGGGCAAACATTTGCTCGAAAAAATAAATCGGATGCACCAAAATGATCAACACAAAATATACTTATTGAAAAAATACAGCGTTTCTTTTAATTTTGAAATAAATTTTCACCGGTTAAAAGGCTCAAACGGATCAAAATGTGACTGAAAAAGTCGGTGCTGATTTTGCATGTTCTTGATAAACGATTTAACCAATTTGTCTGTATTCTCAATAAATTTATCCTTACTGATATTCTAGGTATTATTCATGATGGAATGTATGTCATGCTATGCATATGATGCAAAAAATAAAAATGAAATCAATGTTATGAAAATTTAAATATACCCGGACAAAATTGGGGTATGACACACACTATGAGCAACAACTCTTGTGTGATTACTGAATTTTATAATGAAAAATATGTTGAGTATATAGAGCAAAGTGTTTTGTCGAATTCTCATCTCTTCTTCGTTATCAACATGATGATGATGAGGCCTTTATATAGTGCTTTGAGATGGTACCGTTGGAGGGAAAATTAATGGAGATTTATTGTCAATTATGAGACTTAATAACATTAACTTTCTTGTCCTTTCCATAGCAGTCTTGGAGCATAATCCATAATTTTCTTATAGAGATTTGTACCATACTTAGAATACTTCTTGAATAAGTTTCTGATTTATGAGTCAAATGATTTGTTGAGCGTGAATCAGAGTGATTTGTTGAGCGTGAATCAGAGTGAGCAGAGTCAGAGTATTTGGGCAAAAGCTTGTAGTCTTTAGATATTCTCTTAACTGGTCTTCAGATAGTTGTTTGTTGAATAGACTTCAGATATATGTTTGTTGAATAGTCTTCAGATAAATGGTCTTCAGTTAGAGTATCTTCTGATGTTATCTTGCAGAGTCATCAGATGTAGAGTCTTCAGACATCAGATATGAACTTCAATGTCAGATTATGTATGTGATTCTTCAGAAGTGTTTTTGTTTAGAGAAAAATATGATTTCTTCATTGTTGGATCAGCTTTTCTGGACTGCGTTAGATGCCAGATATTTTGTTCCTCAGATTCATTTTTCCTTAGAAACCTACACATTTAGAGAAGATTATTAGGGTACCAAATCGTTTCATTATTTGTTATCATCAAAACTTAGAGATATATTGCAGAACCAAAATCGTGTTCTAACACACAACCTATTATTTAAGGTTTCGCCATAGTTGATTGGTTCAACACCTTCAAGTAAAGCAAAATGAAATAATTTTCCATTTTTTGTGACTTCATCGTCCCCAACAACTTCATAGCCTTAAAGCCTTGCTGGAAGAACTCCAGTTCTTTGTGGTCTTTGGCTTGTACCAGCCACACCCTCTCGACTATTTGCTTCGATGTCGATTATATCTAGAATATCAACAACGTCTTTGACTTTGACCTCATTAGCTTCTTCGTCGACGCCATAACCCATTAGTGGCTTGTGACTTGCTTCACCAGAATTTCAATCCCGGGAAGAATTATCATCAATCACAATATCTCGACTCATTACGATCTTCTCATTTATTGGATTGAACAACATGTACACACCAGTTTTATGATATCCTACCAGTCTCATATGTTCACTCTTGTCATCAAGCTTCCTTGTCTTCGCATAGAGAACATGCATGTAGCGAATAGAGCCAAACACCTTTAGATGACTCATTGACAGTATTTTTCCACTCCATACTTCTTCAAAAACCTTGTTCTTTAACTTCTTGGTAAGGCACCTGTTCAGAATGTAAACAGCAGTGGTGAATGCTTCACCCCATAAGGATTTTGGCATATTCTTCCTCTTCAGTATGCCTCTTGCCATATCCAGTATTTTCTTATTTCTTCTTTATGCTATTCCATTATGTTGAGGCGTGTAAGGAGCAGTTACCTCATGATCAATACCATATTCTGCATAAAACTCTTCAAACATCTTGGATGTGTATTCACCACCTCCATCTGTACGCAAAACCTTGATCTTCTTTTCACTCTGGTTTTCAACAAGCTTCTTGAATCTCTTAAAGATTTCAAATACTTCGTCCTTTCGCTTTATCACATAGATCCACATCTTTCGACTATACTCATCAACAAATGAAACAAAATTTATGTTTCTACCAATGGTATGATCCTCGAACAAGCCACATACATCTGGATGTACTACTTCTAGTATGCAAGAGGATCTCATTGGTACAATCGAAGCAATTTTTTTTATGGATTTCTTCCATCTAAGCAACCTTCACAGATCTTGTCGGGCATCACAAGACTTGGTATGCCATTTACCATCTCTTGAGTAATCAGTTGATTGAGTGACCTAAAATTCAAATGGCCAAACCTCAAATGCCACAACCAACTATCCTTGTTGTCAAGAACTGTCTTCAAGCATTGTATCTCTGTCGAGTAGATCTTGATCTTAAATATCCTATTCTTTGAAAGCGAAGACTTTAAGACCAAATTACTCTTCGTGTTGAACAATTCCAAGGCTCCATTTTTCATCACGACTGAGAAACCTATTTCGACCAGTTGTTCAACACTAAGCAAATTGCACTTTGTTCCAGGTACGTAGAGTACATCTTTGATCATATCTTTTCCACCATTGCTCCTCTAAATAACTATGTTGAATGTACCTTCTGCTTGCAGCGAGCTATTATCAGCAAGTTTTATCTTGCTCTTCTTCGATTTGTCGAAGTCTGCTAACCACTCTCTTCGGCCAGTCATATGGTTCAAACAACCTGTGTCGAGGAACCAGATCTTGGAGTCGACATGTTCATCTATAACTTGAGCCATAAACACCAAATCTTCAGAATCATATGAATCTTGACGTGCAAGGTTTTCTCCTTCGTCCTTGCCTTTTGTCGCTCCCTTGTCTTTTTTGGACCAACAATGCTTGGCCAAGTGACCCCATTTTTCACTGTTGTAACATTGCACACCTTTCTTTTCTTCTTTATTAGTTAAAGTTCCTTATCCTCTTTTGGAGGATTTAGAATCTCCCTTATGCTTCTGAGGATTCGACCAAAACATCTTACTATGAGTCTTGCCTCTGAACTTCTTAGAACCACCATGCTTCTTCCATATTTGAGCCTGTAGTGCATGTATCGAAAACACCCTTTCTTTCAACAATTCTCAACTCATGTGCCTCTAATGAACCACTAAAATCTTCCAACTTCAGTATTTAAAGATTTCTAGATTCTTGAATAGCAATGATAACATGATCAAAGTGAGAGGTTAACATATGTATTACCTTTTCAACTATCATATTATCAGTTATGGTTTCACCACAACCTTTTATGAGATGAGCAAGATTCTGCACCTTAGCAACATGGCCTGCAATCTTTTCATCTTCTCCCATATGCAGTAATTTGTACTACCGTCGAAGCGCCTGAAGCTTGACGCCTTTAACCTTCTCACTGCCTTCGTAATACTTCAATAGAACATCCCATGCCTTCTTTGCTAATTCAACATGAGAAATTCGATCAAAATTTGCCGAGTCTATCGTCGATTGAATGCAGAACAGTGCCTTGCAATCTTTCTTCTTGGCATCCTTGTGGCTGACTCTGTGAGCATCAGATGCATTTGCAGCAAGCACAATAACGCCATTAGTAACCACTTCAAGGGTTTCATGGAAGCCAAACAACGATTGCATTTGTTTATTTCATCGAATCCAATTCTTACCATCAAGAACTAGAAGAGAGTTTGGAATACCATCATTGTTGTCATTCATCTTTGCAACAACCAATTAACAGCCCGCAATCCCGGAAACACGGTCACCAACGTGTGATTCTTGAAAACACGATCAAGAAAACCAAAACTCTAGATACCAATTTGTTAGTGCATGAGGCATTGTGTGAGAGAAGGGCTTGGGTCAAAAAAGAGAGAGAGAAGAATAAATAAAATAGGATTATTATTATTGAATGAGTAGAATAGTGCACAATTGAATTACAAGCTATATCTATTTATATACATGTCCAACCCTAATTAACTTTCGGGTTTGGACCTAACCAAGTAACTAACTTGGATTATATTCAGAAAAGACTCGAGACTTAAGAGTAAATTAGAGTTCATTTGAATCAATTTTATTTTTTAATTTAAAATAAAAAAACTTTTTTTAAGAAGAAAACTATTACAAAATTTGTTGGTAACATGACTTTTCAAAACTATTTTAAAAATGAGAAAATAAAAATATTTATTCAATTTTAGAGATAAGAAAATAAAAAAATAATCTATTTAGTAATCCGAATTTCAAAATTGTTTATTAACTAATCTTAAATGCAAAACACTTTTATTAATCAATATATAATTTTTAATGACTTATTTTTAAATATACAAATTTTATTATTAAACTAGTGGATACACCTGGGTTCGCATGGGTAATAGTCAGGTACGCGAAATTGTTTCCAAATTTTAAAAAAGTTGATAAAAAAATAAAATTTATTATTGTGCAAAATAAATTAGTATTTAACTATAAGGAAAATGGATATTTGGTGGATGAATCTTTAAAAGGAAAATATTAAGTGATAATTTAAAAAAAAATAATTAAAATACTTAATTTAAATTAATGTATTAGTAAATATTTTACAGAAAAAAATGATCATTAGAAAATAAAGTAAAATAATTTAAAGTTCAAAAGGTATTTGTAAGATAAATGTTATATATAAAAAATTGACAAAAATTAGAAAAATGTTATGAAATAAAAATAATTACATGAATAATAACTAAATGAATAAAGATATGGAAAAAAGAAAATTAATAATTATAGTTTAATTTGAAAATTGTAAAAAATAAGTGCAATAAGAAGTTGAAATAGTGAGATAGCACGTGATGGAGAAAAGTTATGATTTTTTCTAAAACGGACCATTAAAATTTGTGGCCCAAAATCATTTCTATAAGTAATGGTAGGGTTTGTTCTCCTTCCCAACTACAACAACAACCAACAATGGCTTCATCGAAATCGACATACAACAATGGCAGGTATGCAAATTTGTAAGTCATGTTGCATGTAGATTTTGAATGGCTTCTTCATTTTTTTCTATATGTCATCATGTAGATGCATCCGTATTTAATGTTTCATGTACATTTATAATATTGTAATTAGTTTAGGTTAACTTGGATGCATGTTAGATGTTATTGCTGAGCATCTTCAGATACCGTAAGAGATCAAGATTGGATCCAAAAAAGGTTGGATTCACTATATGCCGAAGCCAAAGAAGATGCACCTTTACCAACAATCGATGAGCAAAAGAAGGTTTTGTTGATATCATGAAAAAAAAAAAACTAATTAGAAATCAGTAGTCGTGGATATTTCCATTTCAAGTGTGAGTAGTAGGTAATATGTTATAGTTTATGTTAATATTTTTGTAGTTGTAGGTAGATTAAATAAAAAAGGAAAAATAAAGTAGTTTGATAATGAATTGCTGATCTGAAGAGTTATCGGATGGAGAGATCGAAGAGATGAATAAGATTTGTGAAAAGTAATATAGTCATTCGATGATCCTAACTTGGACATCCAGAACAGCGAATTCGAAGAGGATGACAACGACGACGAGGAAGAAAAAAAGAGGAGTATAACTGGGAAAGAGTAGTCAGTTATGGATATAGAGTAAAGAAAAATGTTCGGGTATTTTTATGTTGAAAATAGTAGAAAAATTTATAGGATTGTAATTTTCAGTTAAGTATTTGTGATGGTTTCTTTATTGCTACAACGCTTTCCAAAGACTGTGAGCAAGAAATGGCTCTATTGGAACCAGAAAGCAATTGAGCTACATGATGTTGACAATGGTGATGGGTATTTTGGAGAAGTTCATTGTGCAAAAAGGAACAAAAAGGTGTTAAAATTAGAGAAATTCATTGGCAGTGGTTGATATGAGTATGCCAAAAAGAAGAGGCTCAGAAGATGAGACAAGCTTGGTTTTACGATATGTGATCCTCCCAATTGTTTATTCGTTTCAGTTTTAAACCGTTGAAGTGGATTTGGTTGCAGTGGTTTGAAGAATGTCACTATGCGAAAAATACAGAGTTGCCATGGGTTTTTATTTATTCCAAAGGAAAGGGAAAATATCGAGAAACCCCCAAAGTATGGTCATCTCAACCACGAACAAGTTCGGAAGTTGGTTATGCAAGGGGAAGGTATTAGCACCCCTCACATCCATGGTACTCTATGGGGACCATCTAGAATTTTTGCGCTTAAATGTGTGTTGTTTATCGAATGCTTTCTTGCCAAAGGTTTGTGGAGTGGAGGTAGATTTTAAATTAGTGTGCTCGCCAAGAAATGGATCCTCGTGCCTACGTATGCCCACTTGTTGAAGTGAGAAATCAGAGCCTTCGTAGTTCATGGTTTTAAAATGTTTGGTTTGTTTTGTTGATTTTATTACCTTGAAGAAGGGTTTTCGATTGTGTCGCCCTGAGGCTCAAACAAAAGGTTTGAATGCATTGAGTTGTTTTTAGGTGTTTGAAGAAAATGTTATTGATTTCGGATTGCACTAAAGACTATGGATAAAGGTGAATACCTCAAACTACCAAGGCAAACGTCTTGTGTTCGAAACATTCAGAATGAGTGTAGGAAAACTCCAGTCTCATCCCTTCTTTATCGCTTAAGGCTCGTGACTTACGATCCTAATCTCCATTTATAGTGTTTTTGAATTTGATTTGGAAAAGACCGCTTGACGTTGGATCAAAGGTTTGTTTATTTATTTTGATTTGAGAAAGAGACCGTTTGACGTTGAATCAAGGGTTTGATTATTGGTTGTAAAATGGTGTGCGTTCCTAATGCCTAAGTAGTAGCTAATCAAGCAATAAAAGAAAGCAAGTAAAAAGCATACATCGAAAAGGGGAGGGGTACATGTAAAGTACAAGGGGATGTAGGAAATAAAAGGTCTCATTGTCAGGTAGCCCAAGAGAAAGTCGTGTGTGTGCAATTGTGTCCTAAACTAGAAAGTGCATAAAAGATTACAAGTCTTGAGTCTTGAATGTTTCATCCATGTTCAGGTTGAATATTTGTCCAAGGCCTTTTGCATGCTTGGAAATTATCTTGTTTTTTCATTTTTTAAGTCTTTGCCATTTTTATGTTCATGTTCAAGGTGAAAGTCAAGAATGTTAATGATGAATGTACAACATGATATAAGACGGAAATAAAGTGAATAAAATGATAAGAAATAAATGTTAGAAGTTTGGGTTAGATGCTAGGTGTTAATTGTTAGAGATCAAAATAGAATAATATGAAGAAAAAAAACAATTATCAAAATTAAGTACTAAAACAATTATCAAATCAATCCTAAAAGGCTAACAAAATATCTCTAAAAATTAATCAAAACAAAAATCTAGAATATTATCAAAATTGAATTCTAAAGTATACCAAAATTAATATCTAAAATTATCATCTAAAACAAAATTAACAATTAGAATCTAAAACAAGATTATCCATTAAATTTCTAAAATAAGATCCAGTTAATCCTAAACCTCTAAACAATTAATCCAATTCAGCATGGGCCTAGACTAGTCAGGCCCACACAGGGGGTATAGAAGGCCATGAAGGGGGGGTGAAGCCACAAAACACTGATTGGGCCTTAATTGGGATTAGGCCCAATCCAGATGGATATCCAACGAGGGAACGCAAGGTTCCCCTCATCTTCTTCCCTTTGCTCGTGACCAACGACAACTTAATGCCAAACGCCGATCCCGACATGCCGACGACGCACACGGCGATCCCTACACCGTCCTCCGTTCCGACCTCCCTTCACCAAAACGAGATAACCTGATCCTACCACTTAGAAACGTCTAAAAAGATCCTTCGATGCGGTAAATCGATTATGAACGAAAACAGAAACGAATTCGTGTCGCTCTCAAAAATCAGATAGAATATTCGAAGCGAAATGAAGTCGGTGACGACTCACACCACAACACCAGAATTAATCATCGTAACGGGGAGAAACAACCTACCGGCAGATGCGACGGGAACGACGGAGACGGCTGAGAAAATTGGTACGCTTTCACTCCTCCGTTTTCCTTCGTCTTCTCTTCCTTCTATCCGTTTCTAGTGCTATAGACGATTTTGCTTCTATCCACGGAGGCTTGTTTGGTTGCTCCTGCTGACACACTGCGATTCGATTTGCAGGAATTATGGTGGATTGGTTATGGTAACGCATGATTGGTACATGGTGATGGAGACGACGATGCGAGAACGAGGAGTTCTTGGAAGGATTTAAGGAGGTATTATGCAGGTGGTGGAGATTGTCGTGCGGGAATAAGAGAAAGGGAAGAAGAAGTTTTTGGAAGATTTGAGAAGTTGTTCGAGTTTGTTACGGTGGTGGAAGAGGATAATGGAAAAGTGCGGAAGAAGAATTTCGGAAAAACCGAATTGACGGCGAGAGAGAGGACTCGAGAGCCTCCTTTATTCACATATTTATAGAGCTGAGTTTTGCGTTTCTTCATGCCGTTCTTGTTATCTAATGATTAGTCACCATTTATAGTAAGTTTTCATTACTGATCTGACGCAAAACAGAGACATTTGATACACTGTGCAAGCATTTAAGGTACAATTTGAGTAGTTTTACTTCTGTTATTTTATTTATGCATTTTCAATCTTTGTTATGTTTTACTTTGTTTATCTTGATTTTATGCGTGGGATAGCTGTGTTTTTTTCTGACAGATCCAGGTAGAAGAACCGGAAAACTCAGAACACGATAGTGCGAGAGTCCGACATGCAAAAGAGCAGAAAATCCTGGTACAGGAGGCCTGACACGGCCACCCGTGTCACCTGACACGGGTCGTGTCAGGGCAAGGGAAGCAGAAGAAGAAAAATAGTAGCCTGACACGGCCACCCATGTCAGCTGACACGGCACCGGGTGGTCGACTGACCATTGTTAACCAACCGGTGAATGTGACAAATTTTCAACTGCATCCCAGCACAATCAATCAATTGGAAAGAAAACCTTTCACCGGAAAGGTTAATGAAGATGCCAACAAACACCTGCAGAGATTTCTGACCATGAGCACCACCTTGAAAATTGATGGTCACACTGATGAAGCAAAAAAATTAAGAATGTTCCCGTTCACTTTAGTTGAAGACGCGGAAGAATGGTTCTATTCTCTCCCTGCCGGTAGTATCACTTCCTGGGAGGAGATGGAAACTGCATTCTTAAATGAGTATTTTCCAGCATCAGTATTCCTGAGAAAAAGGTATGAAATTCTGAATTTCAAACAGAAGGATGGTGAATTATTGGGAGACACCTACAAAAGATTCAAAAGGATCTTAGTCGCGTGTCCCACTCATAATATGGATCAGACAGAACAAATGCAGATGTTCGTTAATGGGCTGAAAATAAAGACAAAACAGTTGATTGATACAGCAGCCGGGGGCTCAATAAATTTCTCAACAGCCACTGGTATCAAGAGGATTATTGAAGCAATAGCTGCAAATGAGCATCTAGAGCTATATGACAGGTGTACCAGTAAACCAGATGGGGTGATTGATCTAAAATTAGAGACAAATAAAATCCATCTGGAAGACACTATTGCTGCCGAAATAGACAAAAAGTTGAAAGTTATAAATACAGTTATTCAACAGATAGCGCAAGTTCAACCAGTTCAGGAGAGCACTTGTGAAATCTGTAACGGACCTCCCCACACTGTCTATTGCTTTGCAACTCCCTAACAAATTGAAGAGATCAAATTATTGAAGCAGAATAATCCCTACTCTAACACTTACAACCCAGGGTGGAAGAATCATCCAAACTTCTCCTGGAAAGATCAGAGAGGAAATGTTCCGCAACAGGGTACAGGGCAATATCAGACTCAGTATCAGCAACAACAACAACAGGCACCTAAGAAGGCAGACTGGGAGATTGCCATTGAAAACCTGGCAGCTCAAAATAGGAAATTTGAAGAAGAGACTAGAAACAATCAGAAAAACACCACCGCCTCCCTAAAGAATCTTGAAGTCCAGCTAGGGCAGATATCACAACAACTGGCAAGTTCTCGAACACCAGGTTCCCTACCAAGTGAAACAGTTCAAAATCCGAGAGGTCAGGAGAATGTTAACACTGTCACGACGACAGAGAAAAAGGCTGCTAAAAAGAAAAAAATTATATCACCGAGCGAGCCGACTAAAGAAGAAACTACAAAAGGAACTAAACTGGTGATTAAGTTGCCCTACCCTCAGAGAATGATAAAGAAGGAACCTAGTGAGTCAGACTTTGAGAAATTCATGATAATGTTTAAAAGGATTGAGGGTCATATGGCCTTGTTTGAAGCACTTGAAAGGATGCCCATGTACAAGAAATTCGTGGAAGAGGTAATGGCTGAAAAGAAACCAACCACTGAAGAACAGGTATCCGGTAAGGAACAATATAATACAAACTCACTAGAGCAGAACATTCCTAACAAACAAAAGGATCCAGGATCTGTCACAGTACCATGCATAATCAAAGAAAGAACCTTCAAAAAGGTACTAATAGATTTGGGAGCTAGTGTGGATCTGATGCCATTATCGATCTATCACAGGCTGGGTATTAAAAATATCAGTGATATAAAGACCAATCTGAAGTTTGCGGATCACTCAAGAAAAGATGCATATGGTATAGCTGAAGATGTGCTGGTAACAGTAGCGGACTTGAATTTTCCAGTCGATTTTGTAATCCTAGACATACCTGAAGACAATGAGCCACCCATCATTCTGAGTCGACCTTTCATGAAGACGGGTCGATGCAAGCTCGACATGGATGAGTGCACGTTAACTTTGAAAGTTCACAACAAGGAAATAACATTGAATGCTATTGAAGACCAGGAGTTGGAGGAAGATACAGAATCTCCGTATCAAGTAGGCTTAATCAGGACATTGAATACTATCAAAATCTCACCACTGTCAGTAGCCACCCTAAACGGAAAGATTCCTAACACCGAAAGGAAGGTTAAAAAGGAATTGTGGCACAAAGGAGTCCACACTGATAAAAGAGACAACGTCCGAGTTGTAGACAAGAGGTGCAACAAGGTTTCGAACCTGAAATACCCCCCATGATAAGGGAAATGAACCGTCGAGCCATGCGACGTTAAACGCATCGCTTCGTGGGAGGCAACCCACGCTTTTTATTTCTAAGCATTTGTGTGTGTTTGTAGGTATACAAGAGTCCCACAAGGAGGAGCCAGAAGAACCAATGGTTGACCTGACAAGAAAACCAAAAAACGGTCAAAAGGACAGCCTGACACGGGTCGTGTCAGAAGAGGGAAAATAGATGAAGGATTCTTGAAAACAGTGGCCTGACACGGCCACCCGTGTCATCTGACACGGGCCATGTCAGGAGCACTGAAAGAAATTTTGGTTGAGTTTTGGTAAAAGAGTGGCCTGACACGGCCTGTGTCAGGATCACTGTAAATGAAGTTGGAGAAAATGGTAAAACAATAGCCTGACATGGCCACCCGTGTCAGCTGACACGGTCGTGTCAGGCGTGTAGATTTTTTGAATTTTTTTTGAAAATTTTAAATTTTGTGGGGCCCACCCACTTAAACCACTCTTAACCACTCTTTTTTCCCTTATCACTCATCATTATCAGATTTTACCACAATTATCATCATTCTCTCTCATACTTTTTCATCTTCTCTCACTCTCTCACAAACTCCATTAAAACTCACTCAGCTCACCACACAAAACCCTACGTGCAACCAAGTTCCACTCACCTATAGCCCAAACACCCATCACAAATATTTCTCACCTCGCCGTCCCGGTCGTAACCACGGTTTTAGATTTTTCTAACTCAAAAGTTCGGAATTTTGCTATTTTTGCAGGTCCAAAATATCCTCGAACAGAATCCTTACCAGAAAGCAACAACGTGCAGAGATGGCGAAGTCCCGGAAGCGCCCAAGCCGAAATCCTAATCCCCATAATATTGTGTTTGACAACCCGGAACAAGAGCGACGTTACCAAATTCACCAGAAGCGCAAGCTCACACCGACCCGGTATATGTGTGAGAAGACTCTGACCGCTCTAGGGCTGAAAATTGAGGTAGACCGAATGTTCCATGTTTTGGGCATGCTCGAGTTTATGAGTTTGGAGGCGCCGACTTACAAACGCATTACTCTCGAGTTCCTCAGCACCTTGGAGTTCCAGCTGGAAAAGCGATGGGTTAACACAACCAGGTATTATTTCGGCACCTTACGCTTCCGATTGTTTAACAATTATCACGAATTGTCTGTTGAGGAGTTAGCTGTCATACTCCGACTCCCGCTGAACGGACCCGGAGCGGTCCCAAACGGGTTTTCTCCTAAGGATTTCTAGATCGCCATAACTGGGAGGACGAATTACTCCTCCAAAGGTGCGAAAGCCTCGGGCATCCAGAATCCCTGTTTCAGGTACGCCCAAAAAGGTTTAGCCTACACATTGTTCGGTAGAGGCGACAACACTGGAGTAGCTACTCAGAGAGAGCTATTCTTCATGTACTCGATGGCTCAAACCAAGACCATCAATGTAGTTGCCTTTGCAGCAGACTACCTGGGGAGAGTCGGCCGAGCGAACTTCGGAGGCATTTCCGTGGGAGGTATGATCACCCAAATTGCATTGCATTTCGGGTATCAGGCTGTTTTACTCGAGGACATGTCAATCGCAAGTAATACAAAATTGTCATGTCTGCTCTGATTTCCCAAGGTATGATTGCGGTTGCCCCTACCTATTATTCCGTCCTCATTCATAAACGCTTTATCATCGCTCTGCCGGATCCGGACATAGTGGCTATTACTGATTGTACGAATTGGCTGTATGTGAGCGTCGATCCCGATGCGGATGAGGGCCACGACACTGACCATTTTTATGCAGGTGAGCAATTTGTAGATGATCAGGCAGAAGGAACGACAATAGAAGAGGAATATCCTTAAGCACCTCCTGAGCAGTTTGCCCCACAGCATCAGGAACCCACCCAGCAGGCGGCGGGTTCCTCATCTTGGTCAACTGACTAATGGAGCTGGGTACAGACCGAGATAGGTGACTTGAGGACTGAACAACAAAGGCAAGGCATCGAGCAAGCCCGTCAGGGCGCGATGTTGGATGAGATGAGCAGCATGATGCGACAGTTGATGTTGCATTTCCCGCACCCTCCTCCTCAGTAGGACCCTGTGAGTTCCCTCCTCCGCGCTTGTTCACGAACATTGTGGACAATGTTGAGTTCAAGTGTGCGGGAGATTTTATGTCTTTTATTTGTAATTTGTTTGTGTTATTTTTACTTTTTAATTGCATTTGTCTGTTGAATGTACATTATGCTGCAAGTGTGTGCGTCAAGTCTGTGTTGACAGGTTGGAAAAGTAATGATCACAATTGAGAATGGATGAAAGATCACACCACTCACCATGGCTTGTTGTGAAGGATCTCCCCAGAAAGTGACACTGCTGAAAGTAAAGATCGGACGCAACGTATACAGCTTAACCGACACGAGTATTCTGCATACTCCGAAGTAAGAAAGCAATTGCACCAAATTAAGGAGCATTGTGGATCCTGTCAAAGCTGAACCAACCAAGTGAGTCTGAAAAGGCCAAACACATTAATCATCATGAGAGTCATTCAGGTTTGTCTTTATCACTCTAAATTTGCGTAGACTCTCTGGGACTGTCACTGCATGATACACACACTGAGGCACGTTGTTTGTAATTAACCCCGAGCCTTTCTAGCCATCCCACATTATTATATCCTTCGTTAACCCCCTTTGAGCCTATATACATTTTTGTTGTAAAACACCATGAATGTAACCATTGGCCAAAACACTTCCTCACCCTATTCAGAGTCATGAGAATACATTCAACTGTGTGGAAAAACTAAGTTTGGGGTAAAACCCCAAAACCACTCAAAGCCCTAGAAAGTGCAAAAATAAAAGTAAAAGAAAAATTGATGAATCGAGAAAAAGAAAGAAAAATAAAAATCAAATAATCGATGATTCAAAAGAAAAAGCACGGAAAAGGGCAGTCGGTAAAAATTCAAGAAATAAGAAAAGAAAACCGAGGAAATAAAAGAAACAAACACAGTATGTAACATCGACTCTGAACCAAAAGCCCCTTGTTTTCCTTTTTAATCCATACCCTGACCCAAGTCAAGCTACAACCCTAAAGACCTCAAAAGTGTGTGTGTTATGTATAAGTGATGAGAAAAGAGAGATTATTCAAACTTGTGAGTGATATTGCATACTTTGAATTATGAGTGTAAACAGCTTACCCCGAGAGAATTGGTGAGAATGTGAAATAAGCTGACAGGTGAAATGGTGCTTTAAAGTGGAAGTATGAATGATGACTTACGAGGATGGGTAGGACTTGTGTCAGGAGAAACAGTAGGCTGACACGGCCACCCGTGTCAGCTGACACGGGCCGTGTCAGCCCAAGCCCAATATTTCCAATTTTCTCGGGCTTTGTGGATACATCTTTGGACCTGTCCAACTGCTGCTGGGAACTTTCACTATAAAAAGAGGTCTTCTGCCAAAGGAAAAATCATCTGGGAATACAGCAAACAGTAGTATTATGAAGGAATCAAGTATTACAGAGATCAAGGCATTTGGAGAGCTGAAGAGGTTCATGAGCGGGAGCGATTGAAGATCAAAGTCATCCAATTACTTGAAATGTGTAATTTTTATCTTGAATTTGTTTTAAACAATATGAGTAGCTAAACCCCCAAATGCTAGGGGGTGTCCCTGATTTAGAATAGTAATGAATTTGAGTTTACATTTGCATTTATAATATTTTGTTTACGGCAACCTTTTGATGTGTTTATTGCTTTCTCTTTCGGACCAATTGAGATTGATCTATGGTTATCACTTAGGCTGGACCGCCAGTGATAAGGTTTCATCAGGTTACTCTGCAGTAGATATCACCTAGGACTAGGGATACCCTGTATGAACCAGAGCATTCTTGATATTATACAGCTTAACTTCACCCTAATTGGCTATGGACATAGGAATTAGGGTAGATTGATTAAAGGTTTTCTCACCAATGACTTGGGAGAAAATACCCTTGAGAACTGGTAGTAATTGATATTTGTTGATGCAATAGTAACTCAGAGTTGTTACAGGGATAAATCATACACCTTCCTTGACATTATTCCTTTTTCTCTATAAACCTTTATTTTCATATTTCTTTATTATTTTCTTTTATACTCAAAACCAAATTAATATTTTTTGTTTAATTGAATGATAATTTAAACTCAATACTAACTGCAGTCCTTGAGATCGATATTCGGGGAATTTCCCCATTATTACTATAACAGACAAAATAGTACACTTGCTATTTTCCCGATCATCTGCGTTTGGAGCTTGTGGATTTTTGGCTTTTGCATCGTAGCGTTTTGATTTCGCACGCGTGTGCGTTTGGAGCTGTAGCTGGTAGCCTCGCGTTTCACTGCGTTTTAACGTACTATTGTTGCAACTTGGTTTTTTTGTCATGGCTTGTATGGGCTTTGATGGTTTGCAGGTTGATGGAGCCGTTGCTTTGTGGCTTGGATTATCACATTTTGCTGCTGAGTCGAGCTTTGGTAGTAGCTTTTCGTTTATGCTTCCCGTTTTGGTTGTTTTCACTTGCAGCTTTATGCTTGAATTCTTTGTGTTTGGAAGAGCTTTTGAAGCTGGCTTTGTAGTAGCGTTGTTTCTTGCGCGGATGGAAGCTTTTCGCGTGCTGTAGCAACTGGTATTATTTTTCATCGTCGTTTGGCTTATGCAGCTACTTGGCAGCTTGTGTTTGAAATGTTATCCACGTTTGGTTACTGCACTGCACTACACTGTAATTCACGTTTGGTTAATGGATACTTTTAATTGGATATTGGACTAAAATTGGTTAAGTGGATTAAATGGAGATTTGGATTATAAAATGAAAAAAAAAAAAAGGATTTAAAAAATGGATTTGAAAATATGGATATGTGATGAAATATGGATTTGGTTTTTGAAATTGGATTAAAATGGAATATGGATTAATTGAATTAAAATTGTAAACACTGAGTTTTTATTTCAAATGGATAAAAATGTTTAATACCAATAATGAGTAGTTAAATGGGCTTAAAGAAAAAACAATGGAATGGGCTCAATGCAAAAATGATCAAATTCCCCAAAATCAATTCGACTTTTCAATAATCAACTTGGACCGTCCAACTCAACTTGAATTTCCAAAATTAATTCGAAAAAGAAAGAAATGATTACCAAATTTATTTTCAAAGATCAACTCTAACCACGAAATCAACTTAAACTTCAAGAATTAATTTAAAGTTGAAATCAATACGATATTAGAATTAATCAGAACAATTATTGACATGATAATGAAATGATGACCGTATATGCAATGGATTGGTGAATCCAACTGAAGCGACTTGTAAATCGGATTGAACCATGCTTATCCAAATGAAATGTGTTAGTACCTTAAGATTGACATTAATTTTGTAAAACAAATAAGGTAATCACCTCTGTTGTTTTAATATGTTGGGTTGAAGAAATTCAACATCTGGACCAACATGTCATGTAAGATGTCACGACATCGGGACTGTGACATCTCACATGTGTATCAAACTGAATCAGTTAATTCTGGCTTGGTTTGTGATTAATTAGGAGATCTGGTGAATATCCTATCTTCTATGTGAAGATCTTGAAGATTCAATCAAAAGATTTGGTGAATATTTGGTGAATATGCAGTTTCCAAATATGGAGATCTTTTAGGAAATAAAAGATTGAAGACCTTGATTGTAGCAGAAGATTTCTGCCAGCTCTGTAACAGCAAAGGAAAGATTTGCTGCGATTTCTGAAGGCCCAAATCCAGTTGGGTGGTTAGGTTATAAATAGGAGATTGTAACCTAGGTTTTGTAAGCCTCAAACAATGTAAAAATTAGGGGTATGTGTGAGGTAAACCTCCCAACCCGTGGGAAGGTTACCAAGTGTTTCTCAGTGCTTGAAAGCATGAGATTATTTGTAACTCAAAGCCTGTAGGCAAGAGTGGTTATGTTCTTGAACGAAGCTGTGAAGCAAGTTCAATTTGTTTAAACATTACATGGTACTTGTAATGATAGGAATGGAAACTGGAGGTTTCTATCTAGGAGTGCCTAGGTATAGATTGCATTGGGTAGGGATTAAGTGAGGAGTTGTAAACGGGGGAGTTTAACTCTGAATTAATACTACTAATAGTGGATCTTCTTCCTGGCTTGGTATGCCCCCAGAGTAGGTAACGTTGTACCGAACTGGGTTAATAATTACTGGTGTTTTTACCTTCTGCACACTATATTTTGTTTGTTATACCTCAGTCTGTTTCTAGTCTGTTTATGAAGAGAATAACAGACTTGACACATAGCCTGCAGTCTGATTGCAAAACAGAATGTTATGATATTCATTATTGACTGATGTTACTGATAGACTGGTTGGTCTGTTACAGTTCATCCTTCTGTAATGTTGGAACAAATGATGTTCAAATTAATGTTGAGACATCATGCTGATAATTGGGCAGGATTAATAAACATAAGTGCCATGTTTGATCTCTACTGTGTCATTGTTCTAGATGGACAAAACTGGATGTTCTTCTGTCCATGGTGGTAGAGTAGCAGATGTAGTGACATCTGGGACTGTGTGCATATGAGTACTGGGCTTTAATTTTTCTAACTGTCTTGCTGTATAAGTAACAATGTTGGATCAGATGTCATGACTTCGTGTAGAATATCTGAACTCTGACTATACCAGAATTTCAAAATGAATGGATGAGGATGATATGAAAATGATTAGGGTTAGTGACCTATATGAGCATGTGAAGGGTAGGGAGAATTTTGGGGTATGACAGCTGCCCCTATTTAATCTTCTCGGACCTGAATGTATGGATAACAATGACTTCCAAATATCAAGGTAGGAGAGGATTAAATACTAGAATAACAAGAAATTTCCCGCCATGAACAAATGGAAAGCTATGTGAAGATAGGTCACAAGGAGGTCTTCTTCACTAGGATATGTGGGTGAACAAACATGTCTTTGCACAGGGAAGCTGTTGGGAATAGGAATGTCATGTGGTAAATGAGTATATGAGCGGTTAGATATGCATGACGTATGCAGTATGATTGATTATTTTTTTCATTTTATATCTACTAACAAGTTTTTGTCTTTTAAGACATCGAGAAAGAATTTTCCGCTGGGGGATATCTCCTTGGTATTTGTTTCTTTGGAATTATGAAATGGTTCGCCAAGAAAATCCTTGGATTCAGGATGGCAGATGACCTTACTGGGAACGACAGTACGCGAATTGGGAAGGTAAATAGTTGGTCGTTAACTCTGAGGTTGGGGACAGAAGAAAAATCAACACTGATTACTGGGGATTAAAACATCCTCACCTTAATACTGCGATTGGGGTAAAACTGGATATTCTCCACTCTACGATTGGAAACAAATCGTGATCAACATCGGTTCTGAGACTGGAGAAAGGGTGGGCGTCAACTCTGAGGTTGGGTATAATGATGGACATCGACTCTAAGGTTGGAGACATAGGCAGGTGTCAACTCGGAGGTCGGGTTTGCAGATATCAACTCTGAGGTTGGAGAATAGGAAACGATGCCGCAACTCGCAAATTGGGAAAAAGGGCAGCCATTCCGCTCTAAGGCCAGGGCAAAAAGGTTCATCAACTCCAAAGTTGAAAAAAGGTAGGCATTTAGCTCTGAGGCTGGAAGGGTATGACAATCGTCAACTCTAAGGTTGGAAAAAGGTAGTCGTTCAACTCTGCGGCTGAAAAAGATAGTTTTTCAGCTCTGAGGCCGGGGACAGATAGACATTCAACTCTGAGGCTATGGGTAACACGGTACATCCACTCTAAAGTGGAAAAAAGGTAGATGCTCAACACTGAGGCTGAAAAAGGACGGTAATCGTCAACTCTAAAGTTGGAAAAAGTAGGGTCTAAGCTCTGAGGCTAGAAAGAGATACACCGACTCAGAAGTTGAAAAAATGTAACTGCTCAACTCCGAGGTCGGGAGCGAAAAATGGTAAACGTTAACTTCGAGTTTGGAAACAAGCAAATACTCAACTCTGAGATTGGGAGAATAAATGGTAAACAACAACTCTGACAACAACTCTGAGGCTGGAAAAGGAACAACAACTCTGAGGCCGGGATAAGGAACGACAACATACAACTCTAAGGTTGGGGTAATACGATAAGTGACGATAACTCTGAGGTTGAAAAGGGGGCGACAACACTGAGGTTGGAAAAAGGGCGACAACACTGAGGTTGGAAAGGGCGACAACACTGAGGTTGGAAAGAGGGATACAACACTGAGGTTGGAAAAAGGGTGACAACACTGAGGTTGAAAAAGGGGTGACAATACTGAGGTTGAAAAAAAGGGGTGACAACACTGAGGCTGCAAAAAAGGCGACAACACTGAGGTTGGAAAAAGGGAGACAACACTGAGGTTGGAAAAGGGAGACAACACTGAGGCTGCAAAAGGGGCGACAACACTGCGGTTGGAAAAAGGGCGCCAACACTGCGGTTGGGATAAGGAAAGGTGAACATACAACTTTGAGGTTGGTTAATAAGAAAAGTGACAACAACTCTGAGGCTGGAAAAAGGGCGACACACACAACTCTGAGGTTAGGCGCAAGAGAAAGGTAACATATAAGTCTGACAACAACTCTAAGGCTGGAAAAGGGACAACAACTTTGAGGTCGGGGTAAGGACAGACAACATACAACTCTGAGGGTGGTTAATAAGCAAGAAACAACTCTGAGTTTTGGAATACGAGAAATAGACAATAACTTTGGGGTTGGAGTAGGAACCGCCATCAACTTTGAGGTCGGGTGTAAAAAGGACAGCAACTCTGAGGTTGGGTAAGGATAGTCTCTCAACTCTGGGGTTGGAGGTAACAACGTCGTAACATTTGAAATTGAAAAAAATATGATTATCTACAACTCTGCGGTTGGAGAAAAGGGATGTCAATACCAACGGGTATTGAAAAAGGTGATAGACACTGATGAGCGAAGGGATATCAATACCGACGGGTATTAAAAAAAAGTGATAGACACTGATGATTGTTTAGCTGGTCTTTCAAATTTGAGAGATATGGGTTTTTCCAATGAGAATTGGACTTTGCAAGATGTTTTCCAAACAAGGTCTGAGCTTTGGCAGGCTATGTCAATTGGGTACTTTACTGTAGGTACGAAAACCTCAGGGGGTCCCACAGGCACAACGGCGGGGATGAAGTTTTCGAAATATGGCTACCCTTCCTGGGACTCACCAAACCTACATTGGGTATTTCAAAACAAATCAAAAGGCAAAGTCTTGACAGAGACCTCCCTTCTCGCGCGAAAGGCAACAAAGGGGAGACATGATTTCGCGCACCAAGCAACGAAATAAACTAACGAAAGGAGAGTTATCTCAATGAAATCATCTCCATGAAGGAGGCAACAGGCTTACGATAGGTAAATGAAGAAGGAATGACTTTGAAAAATCCCGCCGGGGTTCCCAACTAGGAGCTTTACAAGGGTCAAAAAGGTCATTTATTTTCTATTTTGTAATGCCAACGGGGTGGATTATGGAAAGATGCCAACAAAAATGGACTGTTGAATAATGCCACGAGAGTTTTGGGCTTGATTCTTCCTTGTTAGAGAGATTTGTGCTATGCTGGATGATATGTATGAATGAAATGATATGAATTATGCATGACAGATTGATGCAATGATATGAGGATCTACGGACGCCCCAATCTTGGGTACGATGCAATGAATGCTGAGAAAGTTGCTTGGGTTGCAAGGCTTTTGATTTATGGAGAGTGGGTTGCATCTTGCATGACTTCCCGACATATGACTTCTGCGGTTACTGGAGGATGGATCTAACGTAGACCTTTGGATGCCCCAGGCTGGATCCAGAAATTCTTTCCCAGGCAAGGAGGGAACCTTCCTCTCTTTGGATCGTCTTGCCCCATATCGATGGGTATCCCCCCGGATTTCCCCAATCACCAATTATGAAGCACCTTCGTCGTGGGTTATATCAATCGGACCTGCCCTAGTGTCTTGGAACTGCATTTCTCTGATTAACCATTTCAAGGAGATTGACTTCTTGTGCTATTGGGGTGGCCTACCCCAGTATGAGCCTTGAAGTAACTTTGCCTCTGGTTGGCTGATCTTGTAGAGATTTCTCGACGTTACTGCCTCTGATCGACAAGATCTTGAAGCAGTTCGTCTTTCTGCTCTCAACAAAGTCTTCAAACATTCTGACTGATGTGATAAAAAGAAGTTATTTTCCCCTACTCAATGGAGGTCTCAGGCGTTCTTCACTATTGAGATCATCAAGTTCCTCGATTCACATTCATTGTGGCAGATCCCTTGATGTCAGATGCTTACTCACGAGTAAGACAAGTTCATTTTTGGAAATGATAATGCAATGTCATTTTTATGCAGTTTTGAAATCCAAGCATGTTCACTGGAATAATGACATATAATGAATGCATCACTGATAATGAATATCAATATCAACATAAATGAGCAAATTGTTGAGGAGTCGGTTTTAACACGATCTTTCTGACTATAGTACGCCTTCGAAATAAACCTTTGCTTTAATTAGGTCTTTTGAAGGTTGTAACGTGGTCTAGTTCACGATTTGAGAAAGAAAGGATATAAGGCTCGAACCTATCCTAACCCATCCACTCTTCGTGATGTTCTCCAGTCCTACGTTCAGCTAGTTCGATACAAGCGCTCTTCTTCCAAAAGGGATTTGGGAGTGAAAGTTCATGAACCCACGAGGTTTTCGGTGTGGCAGTCACCCTTCTTTTGTTTGGCTTGTAGCCACACGATTTTGTTCTTGATGAGGATTCTCTTTTGATTCCTATTTTGCATATTTATCTTTTTATTTCCCTATTTTTGCTGGATTGGTTCAGATTCACAATCCACTTGGATGCCCTAATTTTTGCCTAAGTCACTCGTTTTCGACTCAGCGGGCTTTCTTTCTTTCTTTTTGTTTTTGTTTTCTTTTTTTCCCGTTTCTTTTTGTTGAAACAAATCGTGTGACACTTGTCCGTTTGATTTGGAAGTTGTGACTACCTCGTGCCTCTGTGGGTGAGAGACAACCATTTGGAATTTGATGGTTTCCAACCTCTTGTGAGGGATAAGATATGGTTGATCCTTAGATAGGACACTCCTCTTTTGAAGTTTGAACGCCTGGGCAACCTAACTGATGACTACCCTGCCCTGGTTTAAGATTAAGGGTTTTATATTTTTATAAAGAAACTCCTACTTCTTGGCTCGAAGGGGTTGACTAGGGATTATCTTCCTTATATCTCTGGTGTTTGGGATTTGAAACAATGCCTTACATCATCAAAAAGGTTTTATTCAAAAGCGTACGAGCAGTGATTCGTTTCGTGTTTTTAATTTCATCCTCCTCCTCCAAGAGTTAGATATTGACAAAATAAAGTATGAGTAGCCACAAATGGATTTATTCAAAACATGCATATTCATTTCAATGTCATTATTATTAAAAAACAAACGAGTTTATTACAAATGAATGTTACAAATGACAATCAAGAAAATCACACATGAACGTGATTGAGCCAAACTAATGACTATGGGCATAATTGGCCTTATTCAGATCCTCAAACTGGAATTATTAGGCTGGCAACAGATAACATGACCATCTTCAAGGAGACCCTTCTCATAGGCGCAAACTCTTCAAACCTACCCTAGCTTCCGTTTGTACTGATCATAGCATTGCAAATGTGCCCTCTTGTGGAGGCATGAGAGTGTTCACTATGTTCAGGCCTTGCGGCGTGAACATAATAGCCCTTGAATCAATCAAGTCTTGTATCTTGTACTTAAGGCTCCTATAATCTTTGATTGAGTGTCCAGGTGTCCCAAAATGGTACTCGCACCTAGCATCCACATCATAATCTGGAGGAAGAGGTGTTGGAGGGGCCTTAGCTTCCCTCAGCTACACCAATGAGCTATTAAGAAACATGGGTAGGATTCGACCATACGACATGGGCACTGGATCAAACTGCTTTGGAGGCCTTCTTGGTCCCTGTCTTCTTTGTTCAGCAAAGTTCCGCTGCTGATTTGGATACTGGTTTGGCGTTGGGTTCCCCTGCCTTAGTCAGAGAACAAGAAAAGGCCACTGATATGGAGCCCTTGGAGGTTCTGAATATGGATGAAATCCACGAGGCTTCTCCTGAGGTGGAAGGGGGTTAGGCATGTTCACCGGGGTGACCACTGCTGGTACAACAATTGGCACGAGATTGCCTTCCTTCCTCAGCATGACTGCATGATCTCCATGATCAGGCTCATCTGAGTCTTCAGCTAGTTGATTTTAACCTTCATTGCCTCTTGATTTCTTTGTAGTTCTTCCACGGTAATCTGCGACATGCCTCTAGTTCAAGACAGATGTCGGGCAATCAACTTGGGTGGTAGTGGTTTGTCTGACAAAAGGCAAAATGATGGTGAGATTGGTTTCATGAAATGCAAGATGTTATGTGAATGATGCATGAGTATTATATTTGAATATTTTTTATGATGCATGAATGCATGGATATACGGTTCATAAGCATGGTTCTCACGAGTCGAACACATAAATTGGCATGATATCACAGATTCGAGATAAGGATGGAAGACAACTATGATTGCTTTCCATAATGGGGATCTCATGGTCGTAGTTTAGGGTTAGATAGGGACCCCAAAGTCATCGATTCATTTGGCTGTTTGCCGCTTACGGCAAAAGCTTACCGGTTGTTAACTCCCTTAAATGAGCCTCTTCTGGGTGAGATCTTCGTACCGAACCACGCGAGAAAAGCTTCTCAGGGACCCGCACTACGCGACATCGACATCGGGTTCTAGACAAGGGTCTCAAAGTCATGGACCTCTTTGACTGTTTGCCACTTACGGAAAAAGCTTGCCGGTCGTCAACTCCATCAAGAAGATCTACTTTGAGTGAGATCTTCGTACCAACCCTCGCGAGAAAAGTTTCTCGGGGACCCTTACTACGTGACCATCAATCTTAATTTAAAGAAGGTTCAATGTTCTATGAAGGTCCTTAGAGTCATGGATCCTAATGAAAACATTGATCACTTACGTCAAAAGTTTGACGGTCGTCAACGTCTCCAAAAGAATATACTCTAAGCGAGGTTCTCGTATCGAACCTTACGAGAAAAGATTCGCAGTGGCCCATACTACTCAACCTCTCCTATCTCAAGTTTTCACTCTAGACTCGGGTAGAGAGTCTTCCCCACAAGGTTTCTTGCAATCGAAATACTATCCATCACTACCATTGAATCGTGGAACCGCATAATAGATTACAAAATTTAAAGCAAAAGGCAATAAATAAGGCAAGCAATATCAAAAGGATAAGCACCCATACACACGAGGAATCAACCTAGATTAGGCTTGACTTGCTTAGGGAGGAGTCCCCAACAGAGTCGCCAACTATCACTACGCAAAAAATACAGAGTCTCCATCGGTTTTTATTTATTCCAAAGGAAAGGGAAAATATCGATAAAACCCCAAAGTATGGTCATCGCAACCACGAACAAGTTCGGAAGTCGGTTATGCAAGGGGAAGGTATTAGCACCCCTCACATCCATGGTACTCCATGGGAACCATCTAGGATGTTTGCGCTTAAATGTGTGTTGTTTATCGAATGCTTGCTTGCCAAAGGTTTGTGGAGTGAAGGTAGATTTTAAATTAGTGTGCTCGCCAAGGAATGGATCCTTGTGCCTACATATGCCCACTTGTTGAAGTGAAAAATCAGAGCCTTCGTAGTTCGTGGTTTTAAAATGTTTGGTTTGTTTTGTTGATTTTGTTACCTTGAAGAGGGGTTTTCGATTGTGTCGCCCTGAGGCTCAAACAAAGGTTTGAATGCATTGAGTTGTTTTTAGGTTTTTGAAGAAAGTGTTATTGATTTCGGATTGCACTAAAGACTATGGATAAAGGTGAATACCTCAAACTACCAAGCCAAACATCTTGTGTTCGAAGCATTCAGAATGAGTGTAGGAAAGCTCCAGTCTCATCCCTTCTTTATCGCTTAAGGCTCGTAACGTATGATCCTAATCGCCTTTATTGTGTTTTTGAATTTGATTTGGAAGAGACCGTTTGACGTTGGATCAAGGGTTTGTTTATTGATTTTAATTTGAGAAAGAGACCGCTTGACGTTAGATCAAGGGTTTGATTATTGGTTGCGAAATGGTGTGCGTTCCTAATGCCTAAGGAGTAGCTAATCAAGCAATAAAAGAAAGCAAGTAAAAAGGATACATCGGAAAGGGGAGGGGGATACATGTAAAGTACAAGGGAATGCAGGAAATAAAAGGTCTCATTGTCAGGTAGCCCAAGAGAAAGTCATGTGTGTGCAAATGTGTCCTAAACTAGAAACCGCATAAAAGATTACAAGTCTAGAATCTTGAATGCTCCATCCATGTTCGGGTTGAATATTTGTCCAAGGCCTTTTGCAAGGGTACTAATGAGTCTCTAATTCCATTGTCCAAAGTTCTCTCCATGCTCGGGAATTATCTTGCTTTTGCATTTTTTAAGTCTTTGCCATTTTTATGTTCATTTTCAAGGTGAAAGTCAAGAATATTAATGATGAATGTACAACATGATATAAGATGGAAATAAAGTGAATAAAATGACAAGAAATAAATGTTAGAAGTTTGGGTTAGATGCCAAGTGTTAATTGTTAGAGATCAAGATAGAATAATATGAAGAAAAAAAATATATATCAAAATTAAGTTCTAAAACAATTATGAAATCAATCCTAAAAGGCTAACAAAATATCTCTAAAAATTAATCAAAACAAAAATCTAGAATATTATCAAAATTGAATTCTAAAGTATACCAAAATTAATATCTAAAATTATTATCTAAAACAAAATTAACAATTAGAATCTAAAACAAGATTATCCATTAAATTTCTAAAACAAGATCCAATTAATCCTAAACCTCTAAACAATTAATCCAATTCAGCATGGGCCTAGACTAGTCAGGCCCACGCAGGGAGGGGTATAGAAGGCCATGGAGGGGGTGTGAAGCCATAAAACACTGAGTGGGCCTTAATTGGGATTAGGCCCAATCCAGATGGATATCCAACGAGGGAACGCAAGGTTCCCCTCATCTTCTTCCCTTCGCTCGCAAGTCGCAACCAACGGCAGCTCAATGCCAAACGCCGATCCCGGCCATGCCGGCGACGCAACACGGCGGTCCCTACGCCGTCCGCCGTTCCGACCTCCCTTCACCAAAACGAGATAACCTGATCTTACCACTTAGAAATGTCTAACAAGATCCTTCGACGCGGTAAATCTATTATGAACGAAAACAGAAACGGATTCGTGTCGCTCTCACGAATCAGATCGAATATTCGAAGCGGAATGAACTCGGTGACGACTCACACCACAACACCAGAATTAATCATCGTAATGGGGAGAAACAACCTACCGGCGGATGCGACGGGAACGACGGAGACCGACTGAGAAAATTGGTACGCTTTCACTCCTCCGTTTTCCTTCGTCTTCTCTTCCTTCTATCCGTTTCTGACGCTAGAGACGATTTTGCTTCAATCAACGAAGGCTTGTTTAGTTGCTCCAGCTGACGCACCGTGATTCAATTTGTAGGAATTATGGTGGATTGGTTATGGTAACGCAGGATTGGTACATCGTGCTGGAGACGGCGATGCGGAAACGAGGAGTTCTTGGAAGGATTTACGGAGGAATTATGCAGGTGGTGGAGATTGTCGTGCGGGAATAAGAGAAAGGGAAGAAGAAGTTTTTGGAAGATTTGAGAAGTTGTTCGAGTTTGTTACGATGGCGGAAGAGGATAATGGAAAAGTGAGGAAGAAGAATTTCGAAAAAATGAATTGATGGCGAGAGAGGACTCGGGAGCCTCCTTTGTTCACATATTTATAGAGCTGAGTTTTGTGTTTCTTCATGTCATTCCTGTTATCTGCATTTTGAGCTTGTGGATTTTTGGCTTTTGCATTGTAGCATTTTGATTTCGCACGCGTGTGCGTTTGGAGCTGTAGTTGGTAGCCTCACGTTTCACTGCGTTTTAACGTACTGTTGTTGCAGCTTGGTTTTTCTGTCATGGCTTGTATGGGCTTTGGTGGTTTGCAGGTTGTTGGAGCCGTTGCTTTGTGGCTTAGATTATCACATTTTGCTGCTGAGTCGAGCTTTGGTAGCAGCTTTTCGTTTATGCTTCCTGTTTTGGTTGTTTTCACTTGCAGCTTTATGCTTGAATTCTTTGCGTTTGGAAGAGCTTTTGAAGTTGGCTTTGTAGTAGCATTGTTTCTTGCGCGGATGGAAGCTTTTCGCATGCTGTAGCAGCTGGTATTGTTTTTCATTGCCGTTTGGCTTATGCAGCTACTTGGCAGCTTGTGTTTGAAATGTTATCCACGTTTGATTACTGCAATGCACTGCATTGTAATTCATGTTGTACTTATTTTAATAATTGGAACATGGATAATGGGAATGAATACTTGGTTAATGGATACTTTTAATTGGATATTGGACTAAAATTGGTTAAGTGGATTAAATGGAGATTTGGATTTTTGAAATTGGATTTAAAAAATGGGTATGGGTAAAAAATGAAAAAAATTGGATTTAAAATATTGGATTTAAAAATATGGATATATGATGAAATATGGATTTGGTTTTTGAAATTGTATTAAAATGGAATATGGATTAATTGAATTAAAATTGTAAACAATGGGTTTTTATTTCAAATGGATAAAAATGTTTAATATAAAAAATGAGTAGTTAAATGGGTTGAAAGAAAAAACAATGGAATGAGCTCAATGCAAAAATGATCAAATTCCTCAAAATCAATTCGACTTTTCAATAATCAATTTGGACCGTCCAACTCAACTTGAATTTCCAAAATTAATTCAAAAAAGAACGAAATGATTTCTAAAACCAAATTTATTTTCAAAGATCAACTCTAACCACAAAATTAACTTAAACTTCAAGAATTAATTTGAAATTAAAATCAATACGATATTAGAATTAATCAGAACAATTATTGACATGATAACAAAATGATGACTCTATATGCAATGGATTGGTGAATCTAACTGACGTGACTTGTAAATTAGATTGAACCATGCTTATCCAAATGAAATGAATGGATGAGGATGATATGCAAATGATTAGGGTTAGTGACCTATATGAGCATGTGAAGGATATGACGAATTTTGGGGTATGACAAAAAGTATGGAATATCTTTTGAAGTTAATGGTGAACAAAAAATAATCGCAAATGTGAAAGATGGTGTTGGTGAATATGTTTTGAAGTTGCGGGTGAATATGTTTTGTTGTTGTTGTTGGATAGTTTATTCTAAGTAATGATTGTGATGTATTTTGTAATGAAATGATATTGTTGTTTAAGTTATTATTAGGTATTAGCTATATTTTATTGAATGTTGGAAAAATATGAAGATGATGCATTTAATGTAAAAGGTATTATGAATAATATTCTATGTTTAAGCAATGCCGTATGGAGTAATCAAAAATATGTTATATTCTATTACTTGTATTTTGTTGGTGGAAATTTGGTTTTAGTTCATGTATGTGATGTTTTATGTAATGAGTTTGTACTGATGTTTAAGTTTCTATTAGGTAGCATATAATGACAAAAGTATGTTGATGAATGTATTTCTTTAAGCAATGCAATATGTAGTACTATTATTTATGAATTGACAATACAATCTTGATCTTCAATTGGTAGGCTACCTTCATAATTGTAAAGACATTATAATTGAAAATTTAGATGGTGGTCAGAATTGAGATTGATAATGTAGACGAATGCATACAAGTTAATTTGGCACCTGGTTAGATTGTCCAATGAGAGACTAAAAGGTATGGTCTAAAGAAAGACACTTTGCAAAAAAGTGTTGTATAAAAATACTTTGCTCAAGTAAATGAAATCGAAGAAATATTTTTGTTTGTACGGCAAGTTAAACATGTTTTGAGATAAGGAAATGTCACAGAGTGCTGAGTTATGGACCTAGTAGTAATAAGTATAATATAATTATTAAATAGGGCAACCAATGTTTATAAAACTGAAAGTTGTAAAATTTATTTTATAATAATGATAGTAATATATTACTATAAGATCATCGTAAAACATATAACTGAATTTGAAAATAAAATAGTAACATTTCATTAATATTGAGATATATATTGGATATTAACATAGAAAACATAATGGTGTTAATAAAAAAATAACAAAAAAAATAACCAAGCACACGTAATGGTTTTCATGGTCAACAACAATTTACATATACGACATGTGTAATAAATATAAGTTGTAGCTTCCAAAAAAAATGCAACACTTAGACAGGAGCATTTGTCATGTTTGTTGATGTATGTAATGCTCTAAAATTTGTACCAAAATTATAAAAGTATCAGTTATAGTTTGTATTGGAAATTATTTGTGACAGAACATAAATAGTATACTATATATATATATATATATATATATATATATATATATATATATATATATATATATATATATATATATATTGATATTGGTAAATAATGCTCATCACAAATTTATAAGCTAAAAAATGGAAGTTATACACACAATTTATATATGTTGTGGAAAACCTCTTTGTAGATAATGTTTGTTGTAGAAGTTTTGTTATTGTTTTCTTAATCATGTATCAAGATCTTTATTCCGTTTTTGCTGGTAACCCAGGTAAGTGAAACATATACCTTTCCATAGTAAAAACATTCCTAGGTATATAAAGTTCGACCTAATACAATGGTTGTCCTTGTGATTTGTTAATGGTCATCACATAGGATAAAATAATTGGAAATTAACGTCGACTGAGTTTAAATGGCCAAGGGGATTGAGAAGAGGACATATCCATTCTAGGAATATAAATGACTTTTCCATGTCCTTTTCCACCCATAATTTCATCTTCAAGTACATGTGTTGCCATTTTGGTTACAATGAGCCTTGTCCCATTACACAAACCTTTAAATTGATCGATATTTCTCATTAGCATAATGGGTGTTCCTACCTTTAATTTGATGTGATTGTTAGGAAACTCAGAAGTTTTAAATGAGATGAGAAATTCAGGACTAAGAACGTCAAGCATGTTTTTGTCATGAATTTCTGATCTATCAACAAAATTTGAGCAATAGTAATCCTTTATGTCACCTATAGAAAGAGTTTGAACTTAATAGTAAAAAGAAACAACCATGAATAAGAAAACTAAACTCATATAGGCTAAGATTAGCATACCTGGAATCAAGGAAAGCACATGATCATTAATTTGTTCAACCATTTCTATTATTGATGCTCAAATTGCCCGACTTTTGAGGTAGTCGTAAGATTGATAGTTACTGATGAACTTAGGATAAGTATTATTCACAATGGAAACAATTGGGTCATCAAACTTTGTAATCAAGATCTCATGGGGAATGTCCATTTCCGCATAACCATCATTTGGTTTTGAAACTCTACCTTCACCAATTTTGAACAGCCAATTGGAAAATTCAGCAATTTCCATTTTTCCTTGTTCAACAGGACCACAAGTAAGACGCATATTCTTGGTTAAAGTTAATACTTGTACATAATTACATATATATGATGCATTAATGGTAGTGCGTGAAATATCAGATCGACTCCCCCTAGGCACAACAGAAAAAATCTGTCTAAAATCACCACCAAATAGGACAACCTTTCCACCAAAAACTTCATCCAAATTATTATAGATACTCATAACATCTCTTAAAGTTGTGTTAAGTGCTTCAAAATAATATTTATGCATCATTGGTGCCTCATCCCAAATAATCAACTTTGTTTTTCGAAGGAGTTCTGCAACGTCATCGTCATAATTAAACCTGCAAGTTGAATTATCCAAAGTTGGTACCGATATTTTGAACTTAGAATGTATGGTTCTACCCCCAGATAATAATAGATATGTTATTCCACTTTCTGAAACAGTTAAACAAATATCTTGTTTATACCTTAAAGAACTTGAAAGTGTTCTCCACATGTATTTTTTACCGGTACCCCTATAACCATGTAGGAAGAAAACACCTCATTTTTTACTATTAATAGTGGACATGATTTTCTCATAGATTTTGGCCTACTCATCTTAAATATATAACACCAAAAACTACACCTTCATACTTGGAACATATATGTATATTAGAAGTTTCAATGAAAATAAATAATTGAACCATAAATGGCATGTTAGAGGTCTGAACATATTACGAAATCCAGTATTCATGGATTGCACGTCGTAACTTCTTTCTTCAAAAATGAGTCGATATTTCCTAATTGTTTAAGAACATATCCACTTGGATATGAACTTGGTTTGAAATCTTTAAGACATCTGCAATTTTCTTGAAGTAGTGTTTCAATTGCAACCAATGTTAAATTCTGTAATTTTGATTGACTCAAAATCAAGTGTGCAAGAAATGAGGAAGCAACGTGTTGAGGAAATAATGAATTAAGTATTTCATAATTATTAAATGAAAGTGATATAACACTATCACAAAAGAAAGAGTCAGCATCTTTGTGCGAAACTTGTTAAAAGAGTCGTAAATAGAATGGATAAAATAACAACAAAATTGTTATGATTGAAATTCTAGACCTGAATTGTTTGTCAGTTGTCTTTGTGCTTGCAACAACCCATCTAACAACAATACCCAGGACTCATTCCAAACATAAACATGTCGGTTCAAATTTCCTGATAGAAGGATAACCACAAAAAGCTTTCTAAGGAAATGTCTTGAACCCCATTGACTCGCTTCTTTAATATCCCTAGTGTATTTCCTATCATCTTCAAGGAAACCCATTGCAAAACAGGCTTGCCTAAAAGAATCATATTGAGTTTCTCCAATCTTCCTAATTTCCTCATAATTTATAGGTCCATTAACAACAGTCAACATCAAGTGGAGGTAAAAAAGTTCTCCAGTCGAAGGTGGCACCCATATCAAATGGCCAATGGTAAAGCCTCTTTTTCGCGGCTTCCATGTTCCTTTTCTCTTTTTGTAAACAAACTTGGTGACAAATTGATTGTATCTTAATTTTTTGGCCTCTTCATATTTCCCATTTGCAACTAACCAAGAAGTGAACATGGATTCAGTAACACTTGGTTTTTCTAAAACACTTTCCATTCGGTCGAAATCTGAGTAGTACACAACTTTCTCACCATTAAGATGGAAAAACATACGTTTGACAACTGGCTTCCTTCCATGAATGTTGTAAGAAAAAATTCTCCAACATGCTTCCCTTGGAAAAACATATCTACAATCTAGATATTGTTTGATCTCATCAACATGGTCAGTATCATGTGATGATGCTCCTTTAGAACTAACCATGCTTACAATTATTCTATCACACACTTTGTGAATGTACTTGAAAAGATACTTGATTAAAGTACTTTGGTTGCACCATTCCATATTTATATGAGCTTTTTTTTAATATCATTCTTGTATTATATGGCACGACATGTTGATTGTCCAATGGGATACCATTTTTGTGAATGATGTGTGTTTTTTATCTTCTCTTGTACATTGGATAACCATCAACATCAACAATTGTATCTTCAATGAATTTCTCGGGGGAGTATTTTGAGCATTTTCTATTTTTCATATAACGAGATGATAACCGTGATAGACCGCATGGACCATGGACCATATGTGCCTTGACTAAGTTGTACAAAGTTGGATGAAGTTAAGGGTCTGGAATCTCGGCACAAATAATGTTGTCCATGTCAGGAGGCGTTGGATATTTACTTTGAGGATGCAAAAATATCAAAATGTGAGCATGTGGTAAACCTCTTTTTTTGAAATTCAATCATATACAAAACTGAAACATAAATGAATATTGATAGAAATATTTAAAATATAATCAGATTGTATTTGAAAGTTGTATTTGAAGGTGTCGCAACCTGAAAAATACAGTGCGAAAAAAAACAACCGGCGAAAGAAAAAGACAGAAGAGTCGCCACCGTGCGTTATTCATCCCAAAGGAGGGAAAGGAAACGCTCGAAGTAAACCTGAAAAAAGGAAAGGACAAGACGGGGTCTCGCAACCAAATCTTGGGTTCGGGAGTCGGTTATGCGAAGGGAAGGTATTAGCACCCCTACGCATCCATAGTACTCTACGGGATCCACTTTTGTAGTTTTTGTCTAAAGGGTGTGGGTTTATCTTGTGCTGTTTACCAAAAAAAAAAGGGTTAAATGAAAATGACTCGCGCGGATGTCGCATCCACTGCATACGTATCTCATCTGAATATGAGAATCAGAGTCTTCGTAGCTCGGCTGACCTATGGGTTGGGGGATGTGTGCTCGCTAAGACATCGCGTCTTATGCCTACGTATCTCATCTGGAATGAGAATCAGAGCAAGCCGTAGTTCGGCTAACTACGGGGTTATGGATTGGGTTTTGGACGAACGACGTTACTACGCAATCTACCGGATGCTCGACCTTTAGAGACTTACTCGCCTGTAGTAGAAGGAGTAAACGTGTTGCTTTGGGTTTTAGGGTTTGGGATGCTCGAGGGCAAACGGACAGTCCTTGACGAAGGAACCGCGCTACATGTGGGGATACGAATACAAAACACAAAACATGTATCTCAAAGTAAAATGCCACCAAGGGGCTCAAACGTTGCCTCCTATCGAGGTCTTCCAGCTAGGAAAGCAGTAAAGTATGAGAAAGGGAAAAAATTACCACACGGATAAAGATCCGAAGCTATAGCAGTTAAAGGGGCAAGAAACCCTGAAATGTCTCCAACTGGACCGTCAAAGGAAATCAGTCAACACGAATAATCAGAATAAAACTCCAGGGGGTATCCCACAAATAAAGTGGGAAACCACGCGAGTGTCTCAGCGAAAGCCATGTGAGCCCTCACAAAACTCGACAAAGAGTTAGAGCGGCAAGATGAAATCAAGAGAAAACAATGCCATGGAAACACAAGACAGGTTAGAATAAACAAAATAGGGTAACCCAGAGTTGCCCCTAAATCAAAATGTAACCACATGAATAATTCCATCAAAATTCACAAAAGGCTCACAAAAAAGGTATCAAATTCACCCATAATACCTCATACATTTAGAGCATTCAAATAAAAGACATAAAGATGATGGATATAGGGCAAACCTGATTGGAGAGCTTGATTGAAATTGAGTTGCACCCGTGAGGTTTACAAGTTGAGTTCCCTTCAGGGTTTGGAGGCTGCTCTGAACTCTGTTAGTTCTTCTCTCACTATCTTTTTCCTCGGGGTTTTGTTCCAAGGAAACCTCAGAGTATTTTGCTTCTCTCCCTTTTTCTCAAGTGAATCTCCCAGTGTAACTCCAAGTGTAACTCCTCTACTGAAACTTCAGTATTTATAGACTGATTTTCGTGGGTAGTGGGCTCAAATGAGGGAGACCCAAGTCCAAAATAATTTGTTATATTTTATTTATTTATTTTTTTATTTATTTAATTAATTAATTAATTTTTTCTTTTTCTTTTCCTTTTTTTTTTGTTTTTTTTTTTGTTTTTTTTTTTTTCAGGAAAAATGAAGGGTAAATTTTGGGGTATTACAGCTGCCCCTATTCAATCAACTGGAAACCTGGAAAGAAGATAGCAGCGGCTTTCGTGCTTTCGAGGTATCAAGGGATTGAATACAATAAAAGCCCAAAAATTTGCACTGAAGTGAAGTGAAGTAACAATGTCTGTCAGAATCGGCAAAGAGGTGGTCTTGAAAGAAGAATTCGTCTGGTACGGTGAGAGTCAGTCTGAATATCGAAAAAGAATGTTAAACTGGATACCAAAATAAATGGTAACACAGAAATAACCATGGCCTGAATGCCGCTCATCAGTCTGAATACTGGAAAGGATTTCGATCTGAACATCGGAAAATTGGCCTGAATGCCACAAGTCGCATCGACCTGAATGTCGGAAACTTCTTCGATCTGATCATCGGAAAGACTTGGCCTGAATGCCACTTCGATCTGAATATCGGAAAATTGGCCTGAATGCCACAAGCTGCATCGAACTGAACGTCGGAAACTTCTTCGATCTGAACATCGGAACACTGGCCTGAATGCCACTTCGGTCTGGATACTGGAAAACTGGCCTGAATGCCACTTCGGTCTGGATACCGGAAAACTGGCCTGAATGCCACTTCGGTCTGGATACCGGAAAACTGGCTTGAATGCCACTTCGGTCTGGATACCGGAAAACTGGCCTGAATGCCACAAGTTGCATTGACCTGAACGTCGGAAACTTCTTCGATCTCAATATCGGAAAATTGGCCTGAATGCCACTTCGGTCTGGATACCGGAAAACTGGCCTGAATGCCATAAGTTGCATCGATCTGAACGTCGGAAACTTCTTCGATCTGAACATCGGAAAACTTCATGCCTGTCAGCATTGGCAGAAATAGGGAATGATAATAGAGGCGGTGCATGGGCCAATGACACTTGCTGGGGATAACAAAGGTAAGTCATGAACCATCTTCAGTCTAAGTACTGGAAACAACTTCTAGCTTATCACTTGGGATACCGAGAATGTTTTATGCTTACATGCGTATGTTTGAATTTTTCAATGGCGTAATGCTCCATGAAAATGGAAATGCTACGCGATTTGGAAGGATGCAATGCAATATGATTCTACATGCAGGGATGCAAAATGCTGGGTAGAATGCCAAGCCGAGGCAAGGGGATCTGCTGGGGAAATGATTACCATCCTCTGGGCTCTGGCCAGGCTGCTGGAGATACACACCACAATGAACTCTGTGGGGAGATGACTGGCCATGCGGTGTTCTGGCCATACCGAGACTCTGATCGGGGAAAGAATGGCATTGGAAGCCTGCTGCTGAGGAAAGCTACAATGATTCTGGAAACCACGGTTTGCGAGAGATGACTCAGCAGGGGGAGCAAACACTGATACAGTACTGAGGTTCTGCTTCAAGGAAAGAAACCATGGATCTGGCATTGGGATTATCGATCTGGCATCGAACTCTAAGGAGCAGCCACTTCTGCTGGGAAGATACAGTCTGGCACTGTCAACTCCGCTGGGGATATATAGTCTGGCACTGTCAACTCTACTGGGGAGTGTATGTCCTGAAACAAACGCTTGGGGAAGTACAGTGGTGAGAACCTGCTGGGGATTGAAGAATCCAACACTCTGATCAGCTCTGCAGGGATAAGACACCAAATTCGTCTGTTGGCGACTTCACTGGGGAAGATATTCACGATCGTCCGCAGGGGATTTTAATGGAATGCCCTGAGGGTATCTGTTCTGAATAGACGATCCAAAACACTTAAAATTTACAACAATTTTAAATGTTTATTAAGCATGTACCTGTAAAGCCCTTATGTGTCATGATGCAATGTTTATCAAAAATTCGGACGTCATTTTTGCAAACAAAATAGTAAAATGAAAATGAAAACAGAGATATACTGAATAACATGATTTTATTGATTGAATGGCCTCTGAATAGGCATTTACACTAAGAAGCAATCCCTGGAAAGAGGTAATCGCACAATAGATAAAAACAGAAATTAATGTAATGGCAATGTGAAATGGATTTCTATTGGGTTCCAATTCTGCTATGACTTGCTCGTCTTCAAGATCCTCCAGATGATCAACTTTCTGAAAGAGTGATTGGACTGTTTCCTATCCTTCAAAAATTTCCAGTCATTGGCACGAGATGAGATTCAGAACTACTCAGAACGCAGTCATTCGCTTAATCCCTAACTTTTGCCTGGATCGCCCTTTTCGGGTTTTCAATCCACCGGGATATCCATTTTTGCCTAAGTTGCCTTTTCAGGTTTTCAACTTACCGGGTGTACAATCTTTTTTATTTTTGTCCCTAATTTTTGCCCGAACCTTTTCATTTTCTTGGTTCGCCGGGATGCCCATTTTTTGCCTGGACTATTCTTTTTACTGTCCAGCGGGTCTATTTTATGCGAAGTATTTTTTAACTGCGTCTGAGTTCACAGGGGAAGTGAAGTTTTCACCATCCATAGTTGCAAGCATTAAAGCCCTACCATCAAAAACCTTGGTGACAATATACGGTCCATCATAGTTAGGAGTCCACTTGCCCCTGTGATCTGTCTGAGGAGGAAGGATCCTTTTCAACACTAAATCTCCGACTTGGAAACAACGAGGACGCACTTTCTGATCAAAGGCTCTCTTCATCCGACTCTGATACAACTGCCCATGACAAATGGCTGCCATTCGCTTCTCTTCGATAAGACTCAACTCATTGAACCTTGTCCGAATCCATTCAGCTTCGTCTAGCTTGACATCCAACAAGACTCTTAGGGAAGGAATCTCCATTTCAACAGGTAGGACTGCTTCCATACCATACACAAGGGAGTAAGGGGTTGCCCCAGTCGATGTACGTACTGAAGTGCGGTACCCATGCAAGGCAAAATGTAGCATCTCATGCTAATCTCTGTACGTGACGACCATCTTCTGCACAATCTTCTTTATGTTCTTATTTGCCGCCTCAACAGCGCCGTTCATCTTAGGGCGGTAAGGGGAAGAATTGTGATGCTGAATGTTGAAGTTCTGGAACAACTCCTTCATCATTTTGTTGTTGAGATTAGAACCATTATCAATAATGATTCTTTCGGGAATCCCATAGCGACAAATGATTTCTTTCTTGATGAAACGGGCAACCACATGTCTGGTGACATTCGCGAACGACGCTGCCTCGACCCACTTGGTGAAATAGTCGATGGCAACAAGGATGAAGCGATGCCCATTGGAAGCAGTCGGCTCAATCTTTCCAATCATGTCAATGCCCCACATGGCAAACGGCCACGGCGAAGACATCACATTCAGAGGATTCGGCGGTACATGCACCTTATCAGCATAAATCTGGTATTTATGACACTTCCGAGCATACTTGAAACAATCTGATTCCATGGTCATCCAATAATAACCCGCTCTCAACAATTTCTTAGCCATTGCATGTCCACCGGCATGAGTACCGAAGGAACCTTCATGAACTTCCTGCATTAACATGTCCGCCTCGTGTCTGTCCACGCATCTGAGCAAAACCATGTCGAAGTTCCTCTTATACAGCACATCGTCTTTGTTCAAGAAGAAACTGCCTGCCAATCTTCTCAAAGTCTTTCTGTCATTGTTGGATGCCCCTGCAGGGTACTCTTGATTCTTCAGAAAGCACTTGATATCGTGATACCAGGGCTTGTCATCGACTACCAGTTCAGCAGCAAACACATACGTGGCCCTGTCAAGGCGCATCACATCGATCCTGGGAGCATGGTTCCAACGAATTACCTTGATCATGGAGGATAGAGTAGCAAGTGCGTCTGCCATCTGGTTCTCATCACGAGGTATATGATACAATTTTACCGTTGTGAAGAAAGTCAAAAGTCTTCTCGTGTAATCTCTGTAGGGGACCAGAGTGGGCTGGAGAGTATTCCAATCACCATTCACTTGATTGATCACCGGAGCTGAATCTCCGAAGATGTCCAGAGTCTTGATTCTCAGATCAATGGCTTGCTCAATACCCAAGATACAGGCCTCGTACTCAGCTTCATTATTTGTGCACTCAAAAGTCAAACGAGCGGTAAAAGGCATGTGGGCACCCTTCGGAGTAGTAATGACAGCGCCAATTCCACTACCTCTAGCATTGACAGCCCCATCAAACAACAAAGTCCACTTTTCGTTTGAATCAGGTCCCTCCTCAACAACTGGCTCTTCACAGTCTTTCATCTTGAGGAACATGATGTCTTTATCAGGGAATTCAAACTTCATTGGCTCATAATCATCAATCGGTTGCTCGGCAAGGTAGTCTGACAGAATACTCCCTTTGATGGCCTTCTGTGACGTATACTGGATATCATACTCTGTTAAAATCATTTGCCAACGAGCGACCCTTCCGGTGAGAGCTGGCTTCTCGAATATGTATTTCACTGGATCCATCTTAGAAATCAACAAGGTAGTATGGTTCAACATATACTGTCTCAGTCGGCGAGCAGCCCAGGCCAAAGCACAGCAAGTTTTCTCAAGCTGTGAATATTTGATTTCACAGTCGGTAAACTTTTTGCTAAGGTAGTATATGGCATGCTCTTTTCGACTAGACTCGTCATGCTGTCCCAATACACACCCCATCGAGTTCTCAGTCACTGATAGGTACATTATCAGAGGTCTCCCAGGAACTGGAGGTATAAGGATTGGAGGAACCACGATGTCTGTGTCCAGCCCATGCATGTCCTGATAAGACCAGGCGAAGATGTCAACGTATTCTTGCAGCAATTCAATCAGCCCTTTCTTCACATCATCTCCCAAAGCAGCCCCTATCTTGATTTCTCTCTTGGCGTCCTCGGTGCCGAGATTAATCACTTCAACAGACTCTTGATGCGGTTGAATGACCCTTTCTTCCTGTTTTAATAACCTGGTAAGTTCTTCAGGGAGTTCACAGTCTTCATCACCCTCTTCTTCAGCTTGAAAGATTGGATTTTCAAAGTCGAAGCGAGCCATAGCAGAACCGTTATCAATAGGATCCGGTGTTTTGCATCTGCATGAGTGATGGTATGTGCTTATGAGTGTGAACAAGAAGTGAAAACTAAACAAAACATTGCCATTTTTTTATTTTGTAAAACTGCAAAAATAGAAAGACAGGGAATGAAATATTTGAATGCAAAAATACGTCCTTTATTTATGATAAAAATGCAAGTGTCACATAGATGGGCCCTACAATGAGTCATTACGCCCTGGGCGGAACGTAAGACTTGGATATGCATGAATAAACAAAGAAAATTACTCTTCAAGAAGAGTGACTTGGATAATCTCTTCAGAAGACCAATTGTTGATGACTTCACCCGGGATCCTCGGACGCACCCAGTTGTCAATGTCACAATCACTATCCCCATCTTCTTCGTTGACTGCATAGACTTGACCATACTGAATGATGCCAGCGCTGGAGAAAGTAATCGGCCCCTAATGAGTCTGAGGCGTTGAAGTACACACATCCGAAACATCGTAATCCATTTCAGTTACATCATGGATTACAGAATCAGTAGGAACAACATCTGCGAATTCATTAGTAGCATCTTCAAACCCTTTTTCCTCAACCCCTTCCGCAGACTCTTGGACAGACAGACCCTCAACCTGGAGGATACCTTTGTCGAGCAAGGCCTGAATACCCTGCTGTAGCTTCAAACAACCCCCACTCTGAGTGGCACAATCCAAACAACCCTTCCCACAACCGGGGAAAACATCGGCCTTCAGCAAGCATCCTTTGATATCCAACAATGGAGTCTTCAACTTCAACACATCCTTAATGGACTTGGCTTCTCCCTCTACCAAATTAACATTTGCACCACCATGCTGGGGCATGGGATTGTTGACGACATTCGGAGCCGGTGCAAGGTCGATGGCCTTTGAATCTATGAGGTCTTGAACTACGTGCTTAAAAGCTTTGCAGTTCTCAATGTCATGGCCAGGTGCCCCAGAGTGGAAGCTACACCTAGCGTTGGCGTCGTAACCCACCGGAAGTCTACCAACAGGAGGAGCCAGAGTGCGCAGTTGCACAAGTTGTAGTTGTTGAAGACTAGAAAGCAACTGGGCGTGCGACATTGGAAGGGTGTCGAAACGCCGGTCCATCATCCTTTGCCTCTGTTGATAAGCGGGTCTGTTACCCGGTTGTTGCTGCTGTTGATACTGAGCTGGTTGACGTTGTGATTGTTGTTGTTGTAGTGGTGCTGCAGCTGAAATGGTCACAGCCGTAACATACGGTTGCTGATGATAATTCTGAAAATTATTCCTCCGGTTATCCTTGTTCTGATAAGAAGATATGGCATTTGCATCCCCTTCTCTCCTCTTCTGTCCCTGAATGAACGGCTTCTTCACCCCTGATGAGGATCCACCTCCACTCTGGATCTTGTATGTCTTTAGGTAATTCTCCACCCTTTCTCCAGTAGAGACCACATCAGCAAAGTTGGAAGCATTGCAACCTACCAGACGCTCCAAGTAAGGTTCAGGCAGCGTATTCATGAACATGTTGGCCATTTCCTTTTCCAACATAGGAGGCTGAACACGGGAAGCTGTATCCCTCCAGCGTTGAGCGTATTCCCTAAAGCACTCATTGCTTTTAAGAGACAGATTCTGAAGTTGAGTTCAGTCCGGAGCCATGTCTGCATTATACTGATACTGCTTCACGAAAGCCTCTGCCAAATCCCTCAAGCAACGGATGTGGGCTCTGTCCAGCCTCACATACCATTCCAAGGATGCCCCAGCTAGGCTATCCTGGAAGAAGTACATAAGTAGCTTCTCGTCATCAGAGTATGCAACCATTTTACGGAAATAGGCTTGCACGTGAGTTTTGGGGCAAGAGCTGCCATTGTATTTGTCGAATATCGGGACCTTGAATTTCGGTGGCACCCTCACACCTGGGACCAGCCCCAAGTCAGCAACATCTACTCCCAGAGGATTCTGTCCTTCCACGGCCTTCAACCTTTCTTCTAATCTCCTAAACATGGGGTCCATGCCAAAGTCTTCCTGAAGCAAGGGGAACTGATCATCCTGACCATCCTGAATGGGTTGTAGACCGGAGGTGACATGTAGGATTGGGATAGGCCCCGGTCCATTGGGACCATTAGCCTCTCCAGCTGGAGGATCAGCCAACGTCTCCGGTTGAGTAATAGGGGGATCCCTCTGTACCAACAATCTAAGCTCCTGTTGTCCTTGAGCCACCCCTTGAACCAAATCCATGAATTGATTCATGCGAATCTTCATCTCGGCGAGCTCTGCCTGTAGGCTTTCCATTACTCTCTGTTGATTCCTGCGGGTACCGTATCGGTGAATGCCTGAGTCAGCTATCCTGCTGATGGAACACCAAACAAACTGAGAACATTGTGGCGGTACCTGTTATGCAAGACATGCGGATGACTATGAAAATGCAATGACATGTTTATCAATTCCAAAAGTATTCTACCCCCTTGATTCCAGTCTCACATTTGATAAACAGTGTAAGAAGAAAAACCCCGACTAGAATCAAGAAGAAGATTTAAACCCCACAGAAATGGATAAACATGTGTTAAATGATATGAATGCAAATGATGTGATGCAACGATGTGAATGCAATGCAGTGGCATGTCAATCAGGATTGCTGTATCTGCTTGAACATCTGTCAAGTTGCACTGTCTGGAGAGAAATTAAGAGCACACCAAACAAAGGTCATGGGATGGATCATGTTATCCTTAATATCAACCACCCATTTTGGTGGATTATGGTTTACACCTTATCAATACCCGAGTTTCATTGATATTAAGGATACCTGATCGGATCAACCATGAATCAAGGGTTTGTCGCAAGTCACGAGCATGGAGTTTAGGTTAAGAACCACCCAAAAGGAGTGTACTAAGGTTTAAACATGCCAAACATGTTCTACAAAAGGTTCCCATAGTCATAATCCCATCTTTCGGATATTATCAGAGGAACGACTACTCGTATTCCAACAATATTCTCATGAGAGACTCTTATGAGTGTAGTATCGCGTATCAATCGTATCAAATCTTACACTTGAACGACTTTCGCACTACGTCCTACGAATAGGCCAAGATGGGTTTGGTAAACTAAGGTTCTTGGCTTCTTAGGTCTATATTGGAACAAGTAATGTCTAACCACAACTTACTTATGTGACATTATTGATCTCAACATGACCTCCACCAAGTGAATGGGCTTGCAAGTCAACTCGCTAAGGAATACTCCACACAAGTTGACAGGACTATGCCATTCTCCTATCTTAAGTGCACTCGAGTTCGGGTATAGAACTCATCTCACAAAGATCACCAAGCAGCCATAGCCAGCCAACAGATACAACAATGATATGTACACAATGCAATAAGGTAAAGCAGGTAAATAAATAAATGTACAAAAGCATGAACACCCAATAAACAAACAAACTACAAAAGCTAGGAGAGACTCGCTTAGGGAAGATGGAACAGCAAGAGGTCAACTTCTTAGACTCCCCAGCAGAGTCGCCAGCTGTCGCAACCTGAAAAATACAGTGCGAAAAAAAAACAACCGGCGAAAGAAAAAGACAGAAGAGTCGCCACCGTGCGTTATTCATCCCAAAGGAGGGAAAGGAAACGCTCGAAGTAAACCTGAAAAAAGGAAAGGACAAGACGGGGTCTCGCAACCAAATCTTGGGTTCGGGAGTCGGTTATGCGAAGGGAAGGTATTAGCACCCCTACGCATCCATAGTACTCTACGGGATCCACTTTTGTAGTTTTTGTCTAAAGGGTGTGGGTTTATCTTGTGCTGTTTACCAAAAAAAAAGGGTTAAATGAAAATGACTCGCGCGGATGTCGCATCCACTGCATACGTATCTCATCTGAATATGAGAATCAGAGTCTTCGTAGCTCGGCTGACCTATGGGTTGGGGGATGTGTGCTCGCTAAGACATCGCGTCTTATGCCTACGTATCTCATCTGGAATGAGAATCAGAGCAAGCCGTAGTTCGGCTAACTACGGGGTTATGGATTGGGTTTTGGACGAACGACGTTACTACGCAATCTACCGGATGCTCGACCTTTAGAGACTTACTCGCCTGTAGTAGAAGGAGTAAACATGTTGCTTTGGGTTTTAGGGTTTGGGATGCTCGAGGGCAAACGGGCAGTCCTTGACGAAGGAACCGCGCTACATGTGGGGATACAAATACAAAACACAAAACATGTATCTCAAAGTAAAATGCCACCAAGGGGCTCAAACGTTGCCTCCTATCGAGGTCTTCCAGCTAGGAAAGCAGTAAAGTATGAGAAAGGGAAAAAATTACCACACGGATAAAGATCCGAAGCTATAGCAGTTAAAGGGGCAAGAAACCCTGAAATGTCTCCAGCTGGACCGTCAAAGGAAATCAGTCAACACGAATAATCAGAATAAAACTCCAGGGGGTATCCCACAAATAAAATGGGAAACCACGCGAGTGTCTCTGCGAAAGCCATGTGAGCCCTCACAAAACTCGACAAAGGGTTAGAGCGGCAGGATGAAATCAAGAGAAAACAATGCCATGGAAACACAAGACAGGTTAGAATAAACAAAATAGGGTAACCCAGAGTTGCCCCTAAATCAAAATGTAACCACATGAATAATTCCATCAAAATTCACAAAAGGCTCACAAAAAAGGTATCAAATTCACCCATAATACCTCATACATTTAGAGCATTCAAATAAAAGGCATAAAGATGATGGATATAGGGCAAACCTGATTGGAGAGCTTGATTGAAATTGAGTTGCACCCGTGAGGTTTACAAGTTGAGTTCCCTTCAGGGTTTGGAGGCTGCTCTAAACTCTGTTAGTTCTTCTCTCACTATCTTTTTCCTCGGGGTTTTGTTCCAAGGAAACCTCAGAGTATTTTGCTTCTCTCCCTTTTTCTCAAGTGAATCTCCCAGTATAACTCCAAGTGTAACTCCTCTACTGAAACTTCAGTATTTATAGACTGATTTTCGTGGGTAGTGGGCTCAAATGAGCGAGACCCAAGTCCAAAATAATTTGTTATATTTTATTTATTTATTTTATTTAATTTATTTAATTAATTAATTAATTAATTAATTAATTTTTATTTTTTTTCGTTTTTTTTTTCGTTTTTTTTTTCAGGAAAAATGAAGGGTAAATTTTGGGGTATTACAGAAGGTAGAAGACTTACATGCCAAAACCTTTCCAAGTACATTCCATTTTGTTATATCATTTATGAGTTCATCAAATTTTATTTTGAATACGTTAGAAAAAATATCAGGGCGATCATGTGCCTTCAAATTCTTGGGGGACAATAATCGTGTAATCTCAGGCCAAGTAGGGATGTAGGTAAGTGTTAAAAATAAATCAGGGAATTCTAACTTACTTGAAATATCCATACCATCAAAATGAAGTTGGTTCATATATATCTTGCTTCCCACAAAAGTATATGGCAACATAACCCGCTTTCCTTTTTTGATCCTTTGGTCGTTCTGAGCACTACCACATTGTTCCTACAAGTTTTTATATTTTCCAACTCTTAATTTAGATTGATTCTTCCTCAACCAATTAAGAAGTTCTGACTCCATAATTGTATACCCATCGACCAAATATTGTTGGAAAAGTATCTTGGGGTAGAGTAATATTTTAGCTTCATTTGTGTGTTTCTATAATCGGAATGACAACAATCTTTAATGGTCTAAAAAATTTTCTTGGTAACCAAATGTTTATGTTGATACTTGTACAATATATTTGGCCTATTACCATCCTCACCATATATAAATATCAAAGGGTATTGATATTCATGGTAACTTGCATGAAAATAGTCTATTCTTTGCAATTGGCTATCACGTGCTTGGATATGATGTCTCTTTGATCAGCAAAATCAATATCACCAACAATGAGGGCAGAAACTTCTGAAATAATTGGCATGTTATAAACACGACCGTCTTCGGGTCTATCAGAAATAAGTTTCAACCTCAATTTTTGATATGCTTTGTCTTTCAACATATCCCTTGCCATTCTAAAAGATTTTTGCATGAACATTATTCTTATCTAACATTATCTTCAATTTGGAAACGATTTGCTTGTCATTAGTTTTATTATCTTTGTGTCATGTATTACATATCCTATATGAATAAGAATATATTATTTAAAAGGCTTAGTATGAAAGTAAGGAATAACAATACCTGAAACAATCGATCATGTTTTTTCGACTTTGTTGTTGGTATCAAAAATATAAAGTTGATCATACTTTGGAGGTTGTTCTACTTCGGGTAGCTTACTTCATATTCTATGATAAGTTTGACCATGTAGTCGCATATTAGGTGGATCTCCTCTGCTATATGTTGTTGTCTCAAAATTCATTTTAGGGGAAGTGAAGGAAAACATTGTGTTTTACGTTTTAATATTGCTCTGGAAACTTTTACTCTAGGGCAATGTGTGATCAAAATGAAGGATTTGTAAAAGAAGTGGAGGTTGTTTGAGTAAGGGGAGTATTACCTTGCCACCTTTGTAACACAACTGGAACTTAGAAAAAAATTGTATTTCTTTACTTTCCTTTACGCTCTTGATACCACATACATGTTTGACAATGTTGGCATTCCCACCCAGGGTCACCCATATCGTAATATTTTGTACTTAATTATTGAAGAATTATGATTGGTAAAAATCATAATAACAAATCGAAATGAGTCATATTTAATATACGTTGTAGGTTGGGATCAAGAAATGGTTCGACAACACCAGTCTTTTCAGAATCAGATTCAACAGCCAAAATGTGGTCAGAATCAAAATTTGTAATATCGTCATCCGAAGAAAGTGCAGCAGTACTGATGTGTGAATTTGCAGCGGAATGATCATGAGTTATTGAGGTTGAAAGTCTTTGACTTGGTAGCCAAGAGATACACTCAGATTTTTGGATTGTATTATAGTGATACTCTCACATGTGGCAAAGATGAGATCATTTCGACTTCTTCTCGCCATTGCAGCCATTTGACATTGGCCTCTTCATCAAATTGACATCAAAAATGAGTTTTTATATGGTGTTCTTGAAGAGGAAGTACATATGGAGCAACCACCTAGTTTGTTGCTCAATGGGACTCATAGAGTATGGTTTGTAGGCTACACAGGTCTCTTATGGTCTTAAGCAATCTCCGAGAGCTTGATTTGGCAAATTCAGCACTGTAGTACAACAATTTGGTATGGTCCGTAGTGAAGATGACCATTATGTGCTTTGTCATCACTCAGACCAAGGGTGTATTTATCTTATTGTGTATGTATATGATATTGTCGTAACTAGTAATGACCAGCAAGGATACTCTAGTTGAAACAATATCTCTCGAATCAATTTTAGACAAAAGACATTGGTAAACTCTACTATTTTTTGGGTATTAAGGTAGATCAATATTTAATATGGTTTGGTGATTTCTCAGAAAAAATATGTTATGGATATTTTGGAATAAACATATTTATTGAATGTTAAAACGACTGATACTCCTATGGATCCAAGTGTCAAACTCCTACTCAATCAGGGGAAGCCTCTATCTGACTCGGGAAGGTATAATAAATTGGTTGGAAAATTGAATTATCTCACAATCACTCGCCCAAACATTTCTTTTGTAGTTAGTGTGGTAAGCACGTTCTTAAATTCTCCTTGCCAAGAACATATGGATGACGTTGTCCAGATTCTGAGATACATCAAATGTGCTCCAGGAAAAGGCCTCGTGTATGAAGATAAATGACATACTCAGATAGTTGGATTCTCTGATGTTAATTGGGAAAGACACTCATTGATAGACGATCCACCTTTGGATATTGTGTACTTGTTGGATGAAACCTTATATCTTAGAAAAGTAAGAAACAAAATGTAGTTGCAAGATCAAGCATCGAGACACAATATAGGGTCATGGCAATGGCAACAGGTGAACTCATTTGGTTAAAACAGTTACCCAAAGAACTTCATATTGAAGAAGCAAGACCAATCACACTTGTTTGTGATAATCAAGATTCATCACACATTGCTCAAATCCAGTCTTCCATGAGAGGACCAAACATATTGAGATAGACCATCATTTTGTCAGAGAGAAGATTGAATCAGGTGACATCGCTACAAGATTTTTCAACTCTAATGATCAATTGACATATGTGTTTAGAAAATTCCTGCGAAGTCCCATAACTAATTATAGTGTTGATATTTGTAAATATATAGCGTTAAAAATAGTTGTATATAGAATAGTCTCACATCGACTATACCATGTAATTAGTTATAATCTCTCTATATATAATATAGTCTTCGTAGTGCTTTTCAAGATACACGATTTATTCAAATGTCTCTTAGTCTCTCGTATTTTAAAAACATGAGTATGAAAATGTGATTTTAGTAAAGGAAAGAGTGAGAAAAAAAGGAAATATATACGGAGATTTTTCTTCCATTTGCCTGATATAATATCAACAAAAGATGTGAACTTAATAACTTCGTTAGGAATTTCATTTCTTTTTTGTTTCCTACCGTTACTCCACCAGTGAATTTCGACAGATATTTATGGTCAAACGTTTTGAACATTAAATCATTATGTTGAACTTGGAAGTTTGCAATGGTGCAAGTCATGTTTACCGATAAAATATAATCAAAAGCTTGTCTAAACATTGTCAGAACAATCACATGAGTATCAACACCCTGTAAATGATAAACCGTAAACAACATTAGGTGAATGCAAAATCTAAAACATAATTGAGCAGATGCAAACTCAAATATAATAGAGAGATATGAAGAAAAAGAAATGGAAATATATAAAGGAAACAATAAATAATGTATACCTATTGATATCAACAAATAGTGTATACCCAATACAAATTATAACATAATAGAAGTCATGGTAATGATTAAGAAAATGAGGACTTTTTGAAGGCAACCCAAGTAGCCCGGACCAAACACAACCATAAGAATGAACAAAACATATAGAGGTAAAACAACATAATAACGAAACAATATTGCGAACCGTAAAATGAAGGTAACATGGCATTCAGAAAACTCACATCTTTGTCTATAACAATAAGCTTAAATTTTATTTTATATTTGAAGTAACCTTTCATTTATGGTGAACTTTGACAATAATTTTCCAAAGTTCTTTCCAGTCATTGATGTCCTTTATCGTGTCAAACGGACTGGCCATATTGAAGAAAATATGGACGACGATGAATAGTAGGATGAAGAAGATGGGAAGAAAGAACAGTTAAGGTATAAAAGAAATGTTTCTTTGAAGAAGGAAGAGATATCTGAAGTGTTTGCATAAAGAAGAGAAATGGAGAAAATGTGCAAATAGAAGAGAAAGAAGAATGAGTGTTGCAACTTATGCTTTTTGGAAAATACAAAGTTTCAAAATTTGTATCGCCAACTTGGATTGTGCGAATAATGGCCAGCTTGCTTGTTGGAAATAATGAAATATGCACTTTAGTAGATGAAAAACGTAAGTGTATCATAAAATCATGAATAGAAAGAACAATTGGTTAACAAATAGTGGGATTAGATGGAAATTGGCCCCAAAAAGAAGATGTGGATGTTTTAGACAGAATGTTTCATTAGTCTTTTCCAGAACATAATTTTTTCTTATATGATAGATAAAGTCGAGACATAAACATTTAGAATCAAATATATAATTTAAGCTATTTTTAGAGTCGAGTTAATAATGTATTCACACAAAATATTTAGTTATCAAAGTACTATAGCATATATCAATATTCGAAGGATAAATATCAAACAAAATCAACATAAGTATTCAAAAAATAACAACAAAAACTTCTAAGTTGTTGGTAAGAAAATCTAACAAGAAGGATAATTGGTTCAACTAATTGTTATGGTGCAACCACATCTCATCTCTAATTTTTTTTTGTCCATTATCATTTAGTTGCACCTTCATTAGATAATCTAGTTAAATTTTCAGCATTGGAACTTGTTCCTTCTATGATATGACCTTCATCCATTCCCTCAAGCTCGATAGGACCCATTTCTTCCTATATCCTAAACAACTCATTGGGTAAATTCTATTTGCGTATGCAATTATGAATAACACAACATGTAATAACTATAAGTCATTTCCTAAAAGGTTTATAAGGAAGCATCAATTTTAAAATAGGAAATCTATTTTTCAGCAGCCCAAAATATCACTCAATTGTCATTCTTAGAGGCGAGTGTCTATAGTTAAATAACTCTTCTAGACTCTTGAGTTATCTACCTTGGCATCTATATTCTTGTGCATGATACCTTTTATCCCTATAAGTGGAAAGAAAACCTCTAGTACATGGATACCCATAATGAACGAGATAAACTGAACCTTCGTCAAATAAAATACAAGCTAGCTTCTTTTAGTTAATTTCATCAAACATAATCTTATGTTTATATTATGACTTACCTCTGGGTGGCCAAGGAAATCCAGCATTTTGATTTGTAATTGCATCCAAGAGAATTTTTTAATCACGTGCACTTCCTTCCCATTCAGAATATACATATGTAAATATTATGTTAAAATCATAAGCACACATGACTTTTTGTGTAATTGTTGTCTTTCTATCTTTACATAAAATTTATTTTTCCTGTAGGAACCCATGAACTTATATGTGTACCATCAATTGCATATATGTAGTTCTATAAGGCATGAATAATATTAATAAGTAAACTAAAATCAAACAACTTTTAAAATAAGAATGTATAACTAATCAAATTGTGTTGAAATAAAGATACAACTACAATAACAATAAGAAGAATTATATGCATACCTTAAATCATGGATATTATTTTTAATTATTTTTAATTCTTTCAGACAACTCTGTGGACTCTTGATTTAAGAGTTCCTTTCTCAATCGACACACTTCCCTCAATACCTTCTTGAAATTGCGTGCGATTGTGTATGTGGAATGTTGAAAGTGAATAGAAGCAACTCTATGGCAAACATATCATCAATTATGAATAAAAATGTAGCAACATTCTCTTCAACTAACACATCCCTTCAGTCACTTAATTAGTTTTTCTCCCTCAATTCATTACAAAAATTAATAAAACATTCTTTCTTCATTCGAAATAAATCCAAATAATTTATTCCATATCCATTTAATACTCCAACAACAAATTCATGACCAGACAATAAAGATGTCAAGACCTTTGCTTTATTAAAATACTTCTGATGATAGTCATAAATCATACTATTAAAGAGAAATTCTGAAAATCCATCATCACTTGCATCATAAGTACTAAATCATAACTTTTATCAATATGAATTATGATTAGAACTTGTCATACAATTTAATAAAAAAACTTTAGGAACAAAATATTCAATAAAAGTGAAATAATAGGTTTTATAGCATAACTATTAATTCAAAAAATGCCTAAGAACACAAATAATTGTTCATTAAATAGAAAGAGACACACAATCATAAGTACAATAAACAAAGTACTAAGATATGTATGTCTGATCGCTATCACCACAAATGCAAGTAAGATTTTATCCTTAAAGTCTAAGTACTCATCCATATTTCCTCTCATTAACATTGTGATGAACACTTCTCTCCAATCATGATTCATATATTTTTCCAAAGCTTTTCCATATACATCATCTGTAATGTCTTCCATTTGATCCAGATCAGTCCACACTCTTATCCCTATACCTCTCCACTTTTTCAAAGATGCTTTAGCCAATGCTAAAAGTCTCTCTCCCATCAGACGTGATGTAGACTCTTTCTTATATCTTAATTGGATTTGTCTATTTCCGTTACGTGTGATGTGGTCCACTTCATGTAGATCATCGTCTAAACTATCATTACTAACACGTACATGACTCAAATTCCCATTGTTAAGGTATTGATTGTCAAGCTCATTTTCTTCACCTATATTTGTTGGAACTTAGGTAGATGAATGATGGAAACTCCAGTTGTATTATTTTTATTGAATATGATTCATAAAATTATAATGATTATACCATTTCTTTTGAAATTGGGAAGCTTTATCATGTACCTGAAATAATATATGCATGTCATTCAAACCAAAAATAAAGATAACCAGATATGCTACTAGTTACATACACACAAAGACAAGAAAGTGGAACAGTAGCAAAATTTTCCTGTTGTTGCATGATAAATAGATTTTTAACATAGTCAATGTGATAAAGATAAAGTAATATGCTATTAGATAACCAAAATATTAACATATTCAAGGTGATAAAGTAATATGCTATCAGATAACCAATAAGTTAGGAGTTAGTTGGGAACTCAGTGTAGCTATTAGTTTTTGTTTTGTGTTTTGTTTTGGGTTTCCCTTTTTTTTGTGATAAAAAGAGTTGAGAAATCAATGAGTATTGTAGGTATTAGGTGCTCCTCAAAATCACATGACATTGTATTCTTCTTCATGATTACATTTGACAAGGGGACACATAATCATAATTTAGGGCCTATTGACCTAAATTTCATCATCAATTGTGTTCTTTTTATTCTTATACCAGTTAATTCTATCAATAGCCATGGTCCCAAAAAAATACATAACTTCCACTCTATCTTAAAAAAGACCACCCTCTATTTTTGTTTTCGGTATATATATATATATATATATATATATATATATATATATATATATATATATATATATATATATATATATATATATATATATATATATATATATATATATATATATATGGGTCATCCCTGATTCGAATTTAAAAAAGTAAAGATAATTTGGGAGTGTTATCTGTCATGAAAAATATGTTATAGTTCATAAAGCACAATTAGGCCTTAGGGATTGAACACTAAGAAAATATGTTAACTCAACATATTCATTTACAAGAACTATTAACTACACTTGCTACCATCTAGAAGGCTTATGTTTTGTTTTCCTACAAACACAAAGCTTATGATGATATAATGTTTTAACTTCTAAACTTACAATGTACTTAGGACTAAATTCAGATTATCCTAGACTCTTGATTAATAATCAATTTATCTCTATTTTGACACATCCCAAAAACAGGTCACAAATTTAAACTTTTCTCAAACCTTGTCAAAGGGATAAAAACACCTCCTAATCTAATATAGGCCTAATACGATGAGTTAGCTTCTTGTTTATGACAATTTCTAAATAACAATAAGTTTACTAAAAGATCATTATAAGCTTCAAAGTGTTGATACGAAGTTCAATGAAAAGCTTCTAATTGAAATGTCAAAGTTAACTCCAACTTATATGTAAACCTATTCTTTACAAAAGCTGTAATTACTTTAAGTTTCATTTTAATACAGTTCTTTTCAAAAGTGTTTGTTAATAAGTTAATCTAAATTGTCTCAACGAAAGGTCAACGCAAGATTACTTAGCTCTCAAAATATCTCATGCAAAAACTCCCACAATAATTTGACAAACACATACTTCACTTTAACCAAAAAATTCATAACTGATGGTTAAGTTTTCTTTGTATGTTCTCTTTAATATGTCACCCGAAGGACTCAGAAGTATCAATTATAACAATTCATCACTAAATCCATAAAATTAAATACAGAGAAAGAATATAATATTACTTCAATTATACTAATATAAAACTAGTAGGTGCAGCCCCTCGGATCGACATGCAATCCAGTCAGACCCAGAGCGCTGATGACACTTTGGCTTGCTTGCCATGGTAGACGAGCCACCAAAAATCGATTGAAAAAGTTTGGAATGATTAATGTTGATTGTTGTGCTACTGTTCTCATGAGGAAACAATAGATCATTTGTTCTATGGTTTCTTAGAATTGAAAAATATGGTTGAAGGTTCTTCAATGGATCCAAGTCAAAGGATTCCACATGAATGGAGCGAGGAGCTAGAATAATTGATCCTAGCCACTGAAGGTAAGGGATGGAGAGCATCCATCCTGAAGTTGGCAGCCGCGGAAACTATTTATAGAGTCTGGAAAATACCGTAATGATAAAAGTTAGGGTAATACGGTGGATAATTACAAAGATAATGGATAAAATAATTGACATGAGATTATTTATAGCTGGTGGTATAGCGGGAAATATAGGAAACATATACAGCAAAACTGATGCTTTATAGTTAGCTTTTTTTTTTTTTCCTTTTTGTCGTTTTGAAGGCTGGACCCTAAAGATTGTCATTGTATTTATTTTGGTTTTTTCTGCATTCCACCCAAATCCAGTATTTTACAA